>NC_056749.1:470800182-471035182 GCF_019279795.1 Protopterus annectens | reverse complement strand
GGTGACTATTTTGTTTTCATAACTAGCTTTGGAGGATTTTAGGAGGGATCTCAGCTTCTTATTGAGGCTGACCAGGGAGTTCCTCCCATTGTGGGATTTTACTCTTTTTTGCAACAGTTTCTTTCTTCTGTTGTAGAGTTTGTTTATGGCAGAAGACCACCAGATTGGCTTTTTTTTTTTTTTTGGAGGATAGCACGATCCATGCACTCGTTTAAGTGCTTATAAAGTGCATTTGTGTAGGATTCAGCAGTTGTACCTCTATTGTCCATCTGCATGGTTGTTGTGAAGTTTGCCACATCTGTCTTCCGAAGCGTGAAGTTGGCTTTGGAGAAAATTTTTACGGTTGTTTTCCGAATGGGGGGGGTGGGAGCGGGATGTGGATGCCTAGGGTGATTAGCTTGTGGTCAGATCTGACAAACGAGGAGCTGACCTCTGGTGTGGAACACCAGTCACCCATGTTGGTGATGACCAGGGTCTAGGATATTGCTGCCCGAAGGCGTTGGAATTGATTTCTAGAAAACATTGAGCAAAAGAGTTGGTACAGGAGTAGTTTTCCCAATTAATGATAGGGTAGTTGAAATCACCCATTATTAGAGTGTTTGGTTGTACCTTAATATTTTCCAGTATATCAAGAAAAGAGGAGTGGGAATCCTGGGGCATGGTGGGGGGCCTTGTAGCAAGCTACAATCTAGATTGTGGTTTTGCCCAGAGTTAGTTGAACCTGGATAATCTCTGATGCATTATGCTGAGCAACTAGCCTGGAGGTGTGGATATCCTTAATGAATACGGACACGCCTCCATCTTTAGTGTTTCGGTCTGGGTTTGGTGGCCGAAAGGTGTGGTACGAATTATAACCTGATAATGCAGAGGTGCTCTCTGGAGCTTTGAACCATGTCTCTGTCACTGCACAGATGTTAATGTTCTCCATTTTAAGGAGTGCCTCGAGTGAGTGCATTTTGAGGTTTAGACTTCTAGCATTAAGTAGTATTACCCTCAGATTTTGCTTGCTTGTACCGGTTACAGTGGTGAATTTGTCATTTGAACCTTGCCTAAAAAAGGCACTATAGGGGTGGCAAGAGCCTTTGCCAGTATCCGGAATCCCAAGGGCAACAGGTGCAGGCCATCTCTGGCAAAGCAGCATGGTCTGTCGATCATGTCATCCCAGGCAGACAGATACTGGATTCCCTTAGAATGACACCAGAAGCTTAGCCAATTGTTACTATATATATATATATATATATATATATATATATATATATATATATATATATATATACACATACACATACATACATACATACAAGAGACGCACACACTAATATATATATATTCATTACAGGCAGCAGTATCTGGCAAAATTAGCTATATTCAAAATTAGGATTATGGACAGTTCAGAGGTATGCAACAGCAAACCTCTGATAGTGAAAAATCACCAATTTCCTTTCTAGTGCTCGGTCAAATATTGAGCAAGCACATGCCTCATGTCCCATTTCTGTGTCCTGCCCCAGACCTTCAACATATTAAAAAAATATAACATTAAAAAACAGCATCTTTTAAACTGTAAAATGTAGGAAAGAGGTGCTACACTTTATACTCTGATTACATGGAGCACAGCAATGCTCATGTTTTGGTTAAAAAAAAAAAAAATTTATTTTTACTTTTAAACTGCAACAAAATGCCTGCTATGGTCTACCACACACTGAGCACTACAAATGCGATCTACCCATCATGATCTCAGATTAATATACTACTGTTTTTTAAAATCCAGTTTCATATTTACAGTCGGACTGAACACTGTAGTGCTCTGTGTGTGGTCTAAACTGTAACAACTGCTTGCTATATCATAGCAAGTATTTTGTTACAGTTTAAAAGTAAAAACAATTACTTTTAATTTCTTTGTTTTTTTTTTTTTTTTGTACTGTAACAAAATGCTTGCTACAATAGCTATAATTTAGACCACACACTGAGCATTACAGCACTGGGTCTGACCACCATTCCACTCAACTTCTTAGAGCAAGAAATCTGGACAAAGCTATCAATAATGGGGAGACAAATGCCCAAAAAAATGGGGACACTTTAAATATTGCCCTTACAAGCTTAGAAAACTGATAGAACAGGTTTTGCATTAGCATGAATTTTCTCTCAAGGGTATGAAGCCTGAAACTCAAATGTCTGTCATTTTCTGACTTTAACCCACAATGATTGGTCAGAAACCACAATTTTATGAGAAATGGATCAAAAATATTTGGCAAAAATCTGGACATTCTGTGAAAATCTGTACAGTTGAGAGGTTTGCTGACAGCAAATTCAATACCGGATTTTCAAAGCTGGTATTGCATTAATCAAACATCAGGAGAACACGTATACTCTATACTCAGAAGGAACATATGCACGCTTATTTTTCTTTCATTAGGGAATCATATCAAGAGTGGACAGAGCTTTTGTTTCTAATTAAAAGAAATGGGATACTTGAGTTGAAACTTACAGTGATGGCACAAAGAGGGAGGTAATTTATAAAGTGGGTGACAATGTTAAGATCTCAAACCAAGGTATGAAACTAGGATTTGGAATCAGGATAGTTTCCCTTTAATACGCCATGTACTGTCCCCTGAAAATGCCTAAAGGAAGGAATTTACACACTGAGCAATAAATTAGCATGACTAATCTGTTAATATTGTCAGAGATTTGGGATATATGATTAGGCTTACAAAGGCCCTTATGGCATACCTCTCCACCTCTTACAGCAAGAAATCTGGACATAGCCATAAATAATGGGAGGGGAATAGGGATTTTTAAATATTGTGCTCTTACTAACTTGGAAAGTTGATAGATTAACAGGTCTTGCATTAGCACGAATATTCTGAAGGGAAACTCAAATGTCTTATTTTCTGACTTAAACCCGGATTGATTTGCCATTGATTTGCTAGAAAACCACAATCATATGAGAAATTAACCAAAAATAGGAGGCAAAAATCTGGACATTCTGCAAAAATCTGTACAGTTGAGAGGTATGCCTTGTGGTGATTAGCCTAGTAAAAACCTTTGAATATGGCCAAAATGCCTTATTCACCCATTACTTTTAATGGGCAAGACTGCTAAGAAATTAAGTGTTGGGGAGTTTAGTGGAGAGGTAGTGGTCAGGATATGCGAGTGTGTGTGTATGTCTGTAGCAGCACATCTGTATGGTTGCTGAGGTGTATGCGACCTTGCGTGGGTGGGGGTTGTGCGTGCATCTATCTAGGAGGTCAAAGTACCTGCTTAGAGCAAATTGTGTGCATGTTCATCTCTGTCTGGAAGGTCACAGTACTCCCTTAGAGCAGTGTGTGTGTTTGTGTGTGGATTGGTGGGTGACTGTGTTCGTGTTGGGGGGGGGGGGGTTTGGCTGGCATACCTCTCAACTCCGTTTAGAGTAACAAACGCAACATATTAATACAGTGTGGGGGAACACTAGACACCAGCATCAGTCTTTAAATATTACTCTAACACAAAAGTTAATAGAACAGCAGATTTTGTATCATGAAGCACTTTCTGAACAATGAAACTCAATGTCTGGCATTGACTGACTGACTCTAATCTTCTCTAATTTATGAAAGATAAACAAAATCAAGTGTGTGTTATAAAATCAGGGCAGGTGAGAGGGATAGGTGTGTGTGTGTGTGTGTGTGTGTGTGTGTGTGTGTGTGTGTGTGTGTATATATATATACATATATATATATATATGCATATATATATATATATATATATATATATATATACACACACATACATATATATATATATATATATATATATATATATATATATACACATATATATATACACACACATATATATATATATATATATATATATATATATATATATACACACACACACACACACACACACGTATATACACACATTTGAATATGTGCATTTGTGTGGGAGTGTGAGTGAGCTGCCAGTGGTGACTACCACACAAAATTGCTGATTAGTACTAGCAGTACCACCTTCAGATACAGAGACATGAAAATTAGCCAATAACCAAGTCTTTCCTCATTGTAGCTAATTACGTCTCTGTATTGCATTTCCCATGGCAGAGTCTACTGCCCCTTTTGGTTGCAGCAGTTTATGCTAGCACAGGAAAAGTTCATGGACTCAACCAATGTCACTAAAACAGTTCTTGTCTATCATGTAATTTAACTATAGTGACAAACCTATTATCAACAGTTGATCCTGCTGTGGCGACCCCTAATGGGAGCAGCCGAAAGAACAAGAAGACAAACCTATATCATCATTCTGCTCCCAATCGTGATTATGCCCTCTGATTTATACAGATCATCATACTGTCATCATTAACTTATGAGTGAAATCATATCCCTAAATAAATCATTCTTCCTTAACTTTACCAATGGAAACTGTGATAAAGTATATACTTAGGAAAATAGACCATAGTACTAGGAAAATAGGCTGGAATATTGTTGTAATGACCCAAATAAATTTACCCAGCTACTATCAAAGTGATCACCAATGTTAGACGTCTGCATTCATGAATATATACTAGAAAGAAAAAAGTGTGTATAAATTCAACAAAAACCCTTTTGATGGAATTACACAATTGATAATGTATACAACAAAAAACAGTACTAATTTGCTTTCAAAAACTACAACAACTCTAGCATAAAGTACAGAAACACATTTTCCACACACAACTAGAAACTCAGTTTGAGCTCAAAGACCGACAGCAATAATAAGATATTCTTTAGTACCTTAGATAACATGCTGCATTCACAGTTTTCCAATTCACTTTTCAATAATCAATGAAATGATCAGTCAGCCGTAAGTAAATGCACTTGCAGAAAATTTTTGTGAACTTCGCACTATTTAAAGACACGTCAGAGTGCCACAGAGACAAACAGAGACATCTTTTGTATAGCTGCAGAGGTTTAAACTGCTGCCACAGATAAAGTTAAAAAGCTCTAGCATTAGGAGAACAAGCAGCATGCCTAGTTATTTCTTATACAAAATAAAGTGAAACCTGAATAAACTTCTAAGGATCATATTAAACAAAATGTTAGTATATGGACATGACCCTGATCAAAAGCAACAGGCTGGTAATGGAGAAGACAACAAATGCAAACAATCCTGTCCAGCTTAACCTGTATTCTATGTAAAATTATTGAGAATAATTCTAGAGCTTATTCAAAACAATACATGGGCTCCATATCTGACAGAAAGGGAAAAAGTATTTTTTGGCTCTTCATCTCCTCCAAACTACTATGCCCCCCCCCCCGCCCTTTTTATATGCCCAGCTAGCTGCGCCACTGGAGACAAGAATCCTACACATGACTCATTCTTTCAGTGGTAAGGTTCAAACTAAGGGAGCACAGCCATCATCAGATAGGGAATCAAAGGTTTTCAGAGTTACGCCCCTACAGTTTTCATCATTGTACATGCCCCAGCTTTACAGCTCAAGGAACTAGCATAAAGTAAACATTTTTAATGGTGTGTTAACCACTTCTGAGAGTTATGTTACTTCATCAACCTTGCCTCCTTGTAAGCAACTGTCTCTTTTGTTCTCTGATCTCTACTAGGGGAAATAGTAAGCTCTTTGGACTTTCATTCCAAACCTTGCCTAGGAGATCAAGGCAAGCACGGCCTTCCATGGCCAGCTCCTGCAGCACCCAGGATTCTAACGGAATTGCGCCATGTTCAATGCTTTATTTCATTTGTCCATAGAGTTGGCCCAGTATGGGATTAAGGGCAAAGCTTGCCCTCTGAATCTCATAGCATTCTTTGAAGTGGTGACAACAGCACTTGATAAAGGATTGACATGTTGCTTATTTCATCCTTGTTAAGGCATTAAACAATATTTTCCATCAGGGAATAATTGGCAAAATAATAGTATATGTCAATCCATCAACAGATGGAAAGCAAAACACAGGTTAAGAAATGGTATACAAATTGAAGTGTGAGATTACTGGTCTATCCCAATTAGGGAGACTGGTTTGTTTGTTTGCTTGTTCATTTCCACTTTGATGAAGGGGTTAGTCTTGTGGCAGCATAGTTTTGGCCTTTACTGAAAGTAGATTACAAACTCGTGTCTCAAAACACAAAGTTATGTTTTTCTCAACCAGTTTCATTAAAATAAATTATTTCCAAACTCTCAAATCTTGATCTCAGACAGGACTCCACTGAATTTGGTTAAATACAGGAAACTGTTAGCAATAACACTGGACAGTGAGCTAAGATCATTTTTATACAATGGTTTCAAATTGAGATCCTATTAACCTACCTTCTGCTGACCAACAGTACTTATTGCTCCCCTGTCCAATCGATGTTTGGCCATCGGTTAGGATAAAAGTTGGCTAGTTGGTATACTGGCTTCTCTACAGGTCTTAAGGAGTTTGGTCCCTAATCCCCTCAGTGGCTTTGAAGTGCATGTTTCTGGTATGGGGGTTGGTCTGCAATGCCAGACCAGTGACTTATGAATGGCTCCACACAAGTTGAATCCATTTCCACTGCCACATGTTACTAAACACATCAAGTACAAATTGTATGTGAGCCTTTGTGCTGCTTGCAGTTACATCCACCCACCAATAGAAAACTATTGTACTGCAGGAGCCACATCCCTCCCCCAGGATGGACAAGCTGGCATTGGCCACTCACTATCCTCCCTGGTTGGCTCTTCCACTGTCCAAGTTGCCAACTTTTTTCAGTTTGCCTGAGTAGTAATGAGGGCTTTATATGTCTACTCCCCATAGCCAGTAATGAGTTATGCTTTTACCAACACATCAGTTCAGACGGTACCCATGCTAACTAAAAATTGGGTATGCTTTAAAAGCTACGACTTCTCCAATGGATTTTGCTTAGCTGTCTACATTTAGGGCCCATCTTTTCCTTAGGATATTAAAGACAAAGTGGACTAAAATATTTACTCCTCTCAGCTGTCAAAACTAGAATTCACTTAACTACTTTGCCAAATTTGCTGCTAGCCAGCCAGTGCAAGCCCATTTCTGCATATTCATTCAGGAGATAAACTGAGTAAAATATAAATCACTTAATCTGGCCACTCTGATCTTTACTAAACTAAATGTGACACACTCCTCTTTATAAATATGCATTGTCATTGTACCCATGAGCCCAATCATTCTAGGGACTCTCTCTTTGCACTGGTCACATCTAGGACTGTGGAATGGTGTGCAAGCTGTGAAATCTGTCAAGTCACAGTTAAAAATCTCACTACTAATCAAACTGGAGTTGCATGCGTGGAGTTGCTCAATTACTTACCCAGCCCTCCTTTCATTCAGCTACAAATGCTTGGATGCAGCCTCTTTCTGCTCTTACCCCCCCCCCCCCATGCCTCTCTTAATTCCCTTCATATCCTCTTGTCTATTTACAATGCATGATGAACACTGTTTTATTTGCTGTTAGAAATGTGGTGTTAGTATTTCTAAATGTATTATAAATACAGTGCTACTATTACTAAATGTAACATGTATATTATTTTTCTCCCCTAGCTATATATCCTGCTTCAGTGCATTGTATTCTTGCACTTCATGTTTTATAATTTGAGATTTTCTGCTCAAGCCTCCTGTGAAAATGTATTTATTCCAACTGAAACTTCCCAGATTGGAAAGGCTAAATAAATCAATAATAAGGTAAACTGCCAGACTGAGTTTAAGTCTCAGACATATTGTATTTCATAGGTCCAACACTGCCGGCCTAAGTCGTTTGCCATTGTAAACAGGGCACTGAAAGAACACAGCATTAAAGCATATGACAAAAGGAGTAAAGGAACTGTTAAAGTTAGTGTAGCTATCAAATGCATGTTCCCAATTTCGCTGCCAAGTTTCCCTGAAAATTGCTTTTGTGCCAGAAATTCTACTTTATGTGGAGTCATGTCTCCAGTAAAGAGCCACATTTGAGGATAAATGTTGGAAATACATTCTTGGAAGGACTAAATAACAGATGTAGTCCTAAATGCACAACATTGCAATGGCTACAGAGTTGCTTAATATTCAGTAACGTGAACCCCACTTCTGCCAGTAATGGCTGGAGTGCCCTTTTTTTTTTTTTGCTTACATCTAATATAACCATTTATATAATTGATATTCACCACATAATAATTTCACAGAAAGGTGCATCTGGGTGCTTTGTGCATATTTTTATGTAGTTGTATAACTGTGCAGTGAGAAGACTCATAGACAGTGTACAGAAATGTGCAATCTAAATATCCAGGACCATCAGACAAACATTCCTTTTAGTTTTAAACATGTTCAGTTATTCCTTTCATCATACCTCTCAACCTCCTAATGCAAGAAATCTGGACAAAGGTGCAAAATGGGGATGTAAATTAAATACTGCTGTTAGAAAGTTGCTAGAGTAACAATGATTGTTTTAACATAAATTTTCTAAAGGATTTTAAGTCTGAAACTCAAATATGTCTTTATTGACTTCGATCCTCAGATCATCCCAGTGATTTGCCAGAAAACCACAAATTTTATGAGGAACAGACCAGAAATATGAGCCAAAAATCTGGACAGTTGAGAGGTATGCATTTTTTCCCTTGGCCAAATTGCATCCCACAGTTAGATTTACATAAAAAGTCTGGTACTTTCTTATTTATTTTCATACTGCTAAACTCTTACTGTGATTTTATTTCCTAACTATGTAGTAGATGTGCTGCAAAAAATGCTTTTAAAGCTTTATACCACTAGAGGGTGACATCATACCTGAAATGACTAACCAGTTAAACACTTGGCTCCTACTTTTTAATCTACTGCATAGCTCCTGCGATGAATTTCAGAACCAGCTGTCCCTGATATTAAAACCCCAAGGAGCAGTGATGAGCCAGCCAGCTGCTGAGGACTGGCACCTTTCAAGTGTCAAATTATCAGTTCTTGCATAGCCACCACACAAGAGCATATGCACTACTTAAGAATGCTTAAGACAGCAAAACTACAGGCAATTTATCCAGCTGGATACATGCACAGAAACATGAGAAGATCTACTATGATATCTTAATTCACCCTCATGCAAATCAAAATATAATGAATATAAAGTCCTAAGCAAGTCAGATGGCAAGTTCCTCTGTTGCGAATGTATTCTAATCCCAAAGGAGCAGAAAACACTTAATGCCTACTCTTAAACAAGTATCCTTTATCCACTAAAGTTAGAATAGGCTATCAGGGGGATGTAGGTCTCTGCACACGTGTGTGTGTTGGGGGGGGGGGGTAGCTCCCACATAATCAAGGTGCAAGGATGCTAACTTCCTTGCAAAAATATGGTATATGAATATGTTTTTGTTTCTTAAATGAATTAATTAGTGAGTAGCAAGAACAGTTTTGAACTGCAGCTTTCAAAATGTTTTGTTTGGATTCTGTGCATCAGTATTCTATGATTCAGGATTTCAAAGCAAATCCAACAAGGACTTGTTGTCCCTCTAGTGATGCCTAAATGTGATACAGCTGTTTACCCATCTGTCCCTGAAGGTGGCATTTTCTTAGGCAAAAGCCACACAATAGATAATTGTGATAATCAAGCGGGGACTGCAAGTTATTTTTCTGATTTTGCTGTTTACATTGTGATAGTCCTTGTGACCTATAAGACAAAGTCTTGTGGGATTTTGCAATATTACAGTAATGTCATGATGCCATACAGACCCAGTGAAGTGATGTTTAAACTGATCAGTCTAGTGGTACAAAGGCAGTGACACACAAGGAAATAAGTTGGGTGGCCAGAAGTACAAACAGCACAGGAAGGAATGAGCAGATAACTTCTTGTTCTTTCTCAAGATAAAGGGTGGGGGTTAGATACACAACCTCCCGCAGAGGCTGAGGATATAGTGCAAAGTACAGAAAGGCAATGCAGCACAATACACTCAGACTTTTAACAAGGACATAGAAGTACTCTTGAGGCATATTTGCAGGCCTAAGGAGGCAAAGTGTTCAACATCAGGTCTGATGAAAATCTTAAATAATGACTTGGAGAAAACTTGACACTGCCAGATATGAATGTTCATGAAACTTAATATAACACTTGTGGGCTGTTCATCTCTTGTTTCCAATAGCTCTATTCTCCTCCACATAACTGATTTAAGGAAGCAGCTTGTTGATTGTTTTGCTAGTCAGTAAAGCAAATACGGCAAGCCATAATAAAAGTGCATTAGACTACACTGTTTTTCTTTCAACATGAACAGAGAGTACATTTTGTGACCTCACAGCTGCTGTCATGGCAACAACAGAGGATATGACCTGAAGTAAGGAAAAAGGTACATAGGCAAATGAACTCCAGATTAGCTGGAAACGACAAAAACATTATTATGCTTATTTCTTTGGTACTCAATATGGAACAGGTAATTACACAGTATAAGAAGAAATAAGAGCTTATTTCTTTACTAAATGAACCTCATTTTTTTTACTTGTTCGCTGCCTATTAGTTGGTTGTTCTGCTGCTCTTTGTACTTATTTTGCATCATATTCAGGAGTAGATTTAAATGGGCATGTTGGTGAAGGGAACAGTGGGGATGAGGAAGTGATGGGTAGGTATGGTGTTAAACAAAGGAATGCAGAAGGTCAGATGGTAGTGGATTTTGCGAAAAGGATGGATATGGCTGTGGTGAATACGTATTTTAACAAGAGGGAGGAGCATAGGGTGACACACAAGAGTGGAGGAAGATGCACACAGGTGGATTATATCTTATGTAGGAGTGCCAGTTTGAAGGAGATTGGAGACTGTGAAGTGGTGGCCGGAGAAAGTGTAGTTAGGCAGCATAGGATGGTGGTTTGTAGGATGACGTTGGTGATCAAGAAGACGACGAGGAGTGTGAGGGCAGCACCAAGGATCAAATTGTGGAAAATGAAAATGGGTAATTGTGAGGTGGCGCTCAGGGATGAGTTAAGACAAGCACCGGGTGGCAGTGAAGAGTTACCAAATAGTTGGGCAACTACAGCAGAGCTAATAAGGGTGCTAGAAAGGTGCTTGGTATCACATCAAGACAGAGGAAGGATGACAAGGAGACATGGTGGTGGAATGAGGAAGTACAGAAGAGTATACAGGCAAAGAGGTTGGCAAAGAAGAAGTGGGATTGTCAGAGAGATGAAGAAAGTAGACAGGAGTATAAGGAGATGAGGTGCATGGCAAAGAGAGAGGTGGCGAAGGATAAGGCATATGAAGAGTTGTATGAAAGGTTGGACACTAAGGAGGGAGAAAAGGACCTGTACAGATTGGCTAGACAGAGGGACCAAGCTAGGAAAGATGTGCAGCAGGTAAAGGTGATAAAGGATAATGAGGGAAACATACTCACAAGCGAGAAGAGTGTGTTGAGGAGATGGAAAGAGTACTTTGAGGGGTTGATGAATGAAGAGAATGAGAGGGAGAGAAGGTTGGATGATGTAGGGAATCATGAAGTACAATGGATTAGCAAGGAGGAAGTAAGGATAGCTATGAAGAGAATGAAGAATGGAAAGGCTGTTGGCCCAGATGACATACCTGTGGAAGCATGGAGGTGTTTAGGTGAAATGGCAGTGGAGTTTTTAACCAGATTGTTTAATGAAATCTTGAAAAGTGAGAGGATGCCTGAGGAATGGAGAAGAAGTGTTTTGGTACAGATTTTTAAGAATAAGGGTGATGTGCAGAGCTGTAATAACTACAGAGGGATTAAACTGATCAGTCACAGCATGAAGTTATGGGAAAGAGTAGTGGAAGCTAGGTTAAGAAGGGATGTGATGATTAGTGAACAGCAGTATGGTTTCATGCTGGGAAAGAGCACTACAGATGTGATGTTTGCTCTGAGAGTGTTGATGGAGAAGTACAGAGAATGTCAGAAGGAGCTGCATTGTATTTTTGTAGACTTGGAGAAAGCATATGACAGGGTGCTTAGGGAGGAGTTGTGGTACTGTACGAGGAAGTCAGGAGTGTCAGAGAAGTATGTAAGAATGGCACAGGATATGTACGAGGGTAGTGTGACAGCGGTGAGGTCTGCAGTGGGAGTGACAGATGCGTTTAAGGTGGAGGTGGGGTTACATCAAGGATCAGCTCTGAGCCCTTTCTTATTTGCAATGGTGATGGACAGGTTGACAGACAAGATCAGACAGGAGTCCCCATGGACTATGATGTTTGCAGATGACATTGTGATCTGTAGTGGGAGTAGGGAACAGGTGGAGGAGACCCTGGAGAGATGGAGATATGCTCTAGAGAGAAGAGGAATGAAGGTCAGCAGGACTAAGACAGAATATATGTGTGTGAATGAGAGGGAGGATAGAGGAATGGTGAGGATGTAAGGAGTAGAGGTGGCGAAGGTGAATGAGTTTAAATACTTGGGGTCAATAGTTCAGAGTAATGGTGAGTGTGGAAGAGAGGTGAAGAAGAGAGTACAGGCAGGATGGAGTTGGTGGAGAACAGTGTCAGGAGTGATTTGTGACAGACGAGTACCTGTAAGAGTGAAAGGGAAGGTCTACAAGAGGGTAGTGAGACCAGCTATGTTATATGGGTTAGAGACAGTGGCATTGACAAAAAGGCAGGAGGTTGAGCTGAATGTGGCAGAGTTAAAGATGTTAAGATTTGCACTGGGTGTGACAAGGGTTGACAGGATTAGGAATAAGTATATTAGACGATCAGCCCAGGTTGGAAGGTTTGGAGACAAAGCCAGAGAGGCAAGATTACGTTGGTTTGGACATGTGCTGAGAAGGGATGCAGAGTATATTGGGAAAAAGATGCTAAGGATGAAGCTACCAGGTAACAGGAAAAGAGGAAGGCCTAAGATAAGGTTTATGGATGTGGTGAGAGAGGACATGAAGGTGGTTGGTGTGACAGAGCAAGATGCAGAGGACAGGAAGAAATGGAAACAGGTCATCTGCTGTGGCGACCCCTAACGGGAACAGCCGAAAGAAGATGATGATGATTCAGTGCCTATTTATCGATTATTGGTTTATAAACTGAGCCTTCATTTTAGTACTTGCTCTTGCCTATTCATTGTCTGCCTCAGTATTCAGATGTTGCCCATTTCACTGGCTGTTTCACTATTCAGATGTTTCCTACTTGTTGGCCATCTACTGTCTGTTGCTTTTGTCTAGTGTGCCTATTGGAGGAGCTTACTTTTTAAGTCCGATTTTTCAGCGCTGGTGCCTAATCATTGGCTATTTTAGTGATGATGCATTTTAGTGTAACTTTTTGCTTCCTGGAGTTGTACTAGTTGTTTATTACCATTCCGCTGTTACTCTTATTGCTAGGTTGTACTTCTGATATTCTCCCCTTTTTGTTGATATAACTAAATCCAATTGTTATCTCATAGTATGTTTTAAGTCATCTAGATACTCCTTTTTTATTTTAATTTCACTCTCTCTTCTCAGCAAGTAAGACACTGTGTAGCAATTGCAATGATTTTTTTTGTCTTCTTTTCATGGACTACTATATCTGTTCTTCTTGCATCTATTTTTGAACTGTTGGTAATGGGTGATCCCATGTGATATAAACCATTTTCTATAATGCTTTGTAGCTCATTTTTCCAATGCTTCTCAGTAACTTCAACACTAATGTTTGCACAATCCCCAGTGCAACAGTCTTGCCACATTATTAAGCCTTTCAGTGTACAGGACCCCTGCCATTAGTGCATCAACCCCAGCAACAACTTCTATGACTGTTTCCAGTTCTGTATTACAGGACCTACATTTGTACGTTTCTTCAACATGTTAAATGGAGTTTGTAACCAAACATGTACATAGTCCATTATCTGGGGCATCAATATTAACCTTTCATTTTCTGGTTTAAATTCACCTTTCCTTAACCATTCCTGTGTTAGATCCTTATCAACATGAGGTTGTTCCAGGAAGTTTCCTGCACTTGGAACTATATTTAAGCCTTTTCCACATTTCTTGCCTTCTCATCTGATCCTCCTTCTTATATTCTTTCGTTTTTTAGCACATTCAGTTGCTGCCTGATGTGTGTCTACTTCTAGTTTGATTTCTATTCCCACTTATCAATATGCTTCTGCTAAACTTAGCAGGGAAGTCATTAGACTTGTTCTCATGTTTTAAAGCTTTCACTATGTTTGCATCTGTTGAGGTCAGCAGATTTGTATGCAGTCCTACTATTGCAGATCTATACATGCAATCAATTTCAAGGAGGCCCAGACTTTCTTCAGAACAGGGAATATATTATATTGGTATATATCATTTGATAAGAGTGAAGCATTTTTCTTATTTTTCTCTCCAACTGATCCAGTACCTTTTGGGGCCTGTCAATCATCCCAAAACTGTAAGTTAGAACAGGAACAGCAAACTAGTTTATAGCTTGGATTTTGTTTCTAGATGTCAGGGCTGTTTTTCTTTCACATTTCTTCATGTTTTATTATTCATCCATCATATCCCAAATATCTATACCTTCCCCTCCTGCTCAAGTTCCTTTATTAACATTCCTGTCTCAAACTGATATTTTCTTGGTGCTGCAGCTTTTGTGCTTTAAAGGTCACTTTTGCACATTTATCAAGACCAAATGACATTCTATCATCTGAGAAAGTTTTGACCGCTTGCAGTTCTGCTTTCAGCTCATCTGATAAATTATACGATTTTAAATACACAAAAATACGAGAAGTCTTTATGTTGTGTTCTGGGAGCCAAATTGTAACCATGACCTAATCTAAGTAGGGAGCTTAATTGGTTAAGGGCAATACAAAAGTGCAGTGGTGATAGTTACCCTGGAATAACCCCATTTGAATTTATATCCCTAGGATAATAATCTGTCCTTTATCATGGCTTAGCTGCACTGTGGTTTGCCACCGTTTCATGGTCACTATAATGTAATTGGTCAGTGTAGGGTGTATTTCATACATTTGTAAACACTCCTTTATCCTTTAATGTGGAATGCTGTGAAATGCTTTTTTGTAATTTATCCATGCCATACTTGGATTCTTCCCCCTTTTACACAATTCTCCATCTTGAAATTAACAAATGATCCTTCGTTCCATATGACTTTCTTTTGTTACCCTTTTGTTCTATTTTCATGATTGAGTTTTCTTCTAAATGAACAGAAACTGTTGACATCAATTCAAGCATACAGTCTGTATGTCATAGGAAGGCAAGACATTGGTCTATAGTTTTTACAATAGCTTGCAGATTCACTCAAGGAGGATTATAATTTTTCCTATTGTTAATCTAGGTTGGTGTCTGCTCAAAATGTGCATATACGTAGTTCTTACTTTAAAGGGCTTAATCTTCATGTAAAGACATTCATGCTTTTAGGTAGAAGTTAGGTACTGCATCTGACCCTGTTTTTTTTCCCAGTTAGGAGCTTTTCTTAGCTTTGTTTCAATTTCTCTGGCCATTACTTAATCCTATTTCATATCCTGTACATTTGAACGTCTGTTTCTTTTACTTTTCCTATCCATCCAGCACGTTATGATCAGCAGGGTCTTCACAGATATTTCTCCAAAATGTGTCCATCTTCTTTTTTGGTGATGTTTCTATTCCTTTTGCTTTGTTTCCAACTTCCATGTTTTTTGGCCTGTGCTAATAAGATTAGTTTATTTGCAATAGTGTATGATAGATCCTGGTCTGTTATGACATTGTGCTCTGCTTTTATCACGTCCATCGTTCTAAGTATTTTTGTTGATCTGTTCCCTCTTCTATTCTCTTCTAACAGTTATACTTCCTGTCTTAATTGCTTTATAGTTTTCTCTATTCAAGTACTTCAATGATGGCATTTGATTGCTTCCCTTATTTCACATGTGCCCTTCTTTGGCTTTATTTCACTTGCTCATTAGCCAGAGCCTACCACTACAGCAGCAGTAGTTAACCTATCTGAAGTTCACTGCTGCACCTAATCTGACCTGTGTGACTAACCTTCTCCTATCACCATTAGCTCTAACCTTTTCAGAAAGCACCACATCCTAATTATCAGTCTGTGATATCTGCCAGATTTACGTTACGAACACAAACTGGAAGTAGGTCTTTCAGATCTTGTCAGTATAAACCTTCTGAAATCTTCAAAGACATGACAGGATGCCTCAGCCACACACAGTCTCATACTCAGATAAACCCACTACTCACATAGGTACAACACCCTCCATGCCTACTATCATTACATCAGCACATATTGTTACAAGGATTGACTTCTAAAAAGCTGGTCCACCTAAGGTAGACAGAGCCTACAGCTAAAATAGACAGCACCAGAAATGTTCTATTTAATGCCATTTCCATGGTCATACAGTTTCAATACTCACCAGACTAGCAAGGAGCAGGGTGATGCTCTATTTTATTCTAGCACCTGAGAGACAATGAAAAGGTAATCCAGAGTTCACAGGTGAAGTCTGGTATCCCACTTGTGAGCCAGAGTTAGCAGATCTAGGAGCCTCTCTGTATGATACCCTCCCTATGGGAGGAACAGAGACACCTTGTTGAAGTTTCCAGTAGTTCATTCAGTTAAACAGGTAGATGGACAAGTGTTCTTATTCTAATGGTGCTAGAATAAGGGATGTCCCAAGGGCTCTCTGGCCCTAAAACATCCAAAATATGAGTATGACCTTGTTGCTGCTTATACAAAGGTGAACAATATATTTCAAAGAGAAGCAGAGAGACCTGGTGGAGTTCTCACCATGAATTCTTAAGGAGGGGTACTCTCTTGTGTTGAGCTGTATTCTGCCCTTGCCCAGAATGATGCTTAAATACAAATCAGTCATCACTGGTTTCTGTGATTGGCGACATTATTTATTTATTTAGTTATTGACATTTGATTACTGGGAAAGTCTAATTAGGTAGGCTCCCATTTTCAGCACAGGTCTTGGTGAAATTTTTTTATTTATTTAACATTTGTTTACCAGGAAAGTCCGACTTGGAATGAAGCCAATTTTAAGAGGAGGCTTGGGGAGAAATGCTCCAGACACATGTCTTTGTAATGTGGGAGGAAACCGGAGTACCCAGAGAAAATCTACATGAACACAGGGAGGACATGCAGACACTGCGCAGAAGGCACTCCAGCTGAGAATCGAACCGGAGAACCTCTTGCTGTGAGGTGACAATGCTACTGCGCCATCCCAAAGCTCTATAGTATTACAAAAACATTTTCAGACTAATGTTACAAGCTACAGTTTAAATAAATTATACCAAATTAGACAACACTGGTTAAAAATAGATACTTGTAGGATATGAACGTAATATTTAGATCAATTTTAGCCAGTTTAGAGAAATTAAAGGTATGTTAATATAATACAAACAGGAATTGCAATGTGAAGTGAGAGAAAAAACAGGGTTAGAATACTTAAGACAAGGGAGAGAAACTGACCACTTAGGAAATGAGTAAAGAAGGACTAAGGAGGTGTAAGGTATGAATAGGTACTTGTTCACATTGAAGGATATATTTTATCTTGTAATTTAGCAAGAACACGGTCAGATTTTGGCTAGGAAGTCTTTGAGAATGTTTTTAAAGAAATGGAGAGGGGGTATTCACCCAATGGATATAGGTAAGCAACATGGTACGAGTACAGACCATGCCCGGCAAATTTGATAGGGTTGTGGACAGAAAGAAGTTTTTGGTCACTGGATCATAATGATGGAGTGGAACACAGTTGTGTGGAATGGTATTTAGTGCCAGACAAGAAAGATGGGTGCTGCTAGGTAATTTTATAGGTGGTAAAAAAGCTGTGTATGTTAGCTGATGGGGTTGGTCTAACCAATGTAGCCTTTTTAGTGCTATACAGTGGTGGGTTCTGAGAGGGCTATTTGCTGGGAATTTAGCCACTTTATTATAAAAGTGTTCAAGTTGTTTTATTTATGTATTTCTTTGACAATTTGTTTACTAGGATAATCCATCTGGGTTACATGAACTGTTTTCAGCGGAGGCCCAAAGAGAAAAGCTCCACATTTATAACTTGGATTACACATGCTATACAATTGAGTACATATAAAAGAAGAATACACTGAATATTTACAGTCTACAGAATAATATCCAATATCTACAGACTAGTACTTGCAGCTTACTTTCACACACAAACTGAAATAAGCTTCTTGGGTAAATGGTATTTGCCTAGAGTGTGTTTGATTATCATGACACAGACTGCAGTGGGTCAGTCTTAATATTAGCCCTTCGATAAAAAGTAGAATGAGAGAGGAAAGTTTGTGCATCATGACACAGATTAGAGTGAGTCAGTATACTAGTCCTCTGGTGAAAGGAGTAAAATACTAGATACAGAAAGGTGCACAGTATCCATAACTTTACTGTGATAGTTGGCAGATTAGTTTCGGAGAAGGAGGTTAGTAAGGAGGGAAAGAAGTGGATTAGCCTGGAATAAGGCATGTGCACAACCATGACTTGTTTAGGTGTTCTTTTAGGGAGGCTTTAAAGAGAGGTAGGCTAGGAGTTAGCCTAATGTTAGGTGGGAGGGGGTTCCATAACTTGGCAAAACAGTACGTGCAGGGGTGGCTCGTGCCATCGGACTGCCGGACTGCAGCCCCCTCAGAAAGAAAAGGAAAAAGAAAAAAAAGTACTGTTTTTATTTTTACTGTCTCTGTCTTCTTTCGTTTCATCTCTCTACACTAAGACTAAGTGCTGGATTTTTTTATCGCTGGCTGAAAGAAGTACTTTATTTTCTTTTTTCTCTTGGTATGTAAACTATGTATATTCAATATTGTGTCAGACTCAGTTAGATAGATGATAGATCTGTTGTGTCCTTATGTTAATTTATTGTTTTATTATTCTGCGTTTTAGTTGTTTTATATGTAATCTACAAGCTGACATGAATTACTATATGTGGAAAGTGAAACGTTCAATGTTTGACATATCTTCCATGAGTTATTTAATACTGTGTGTGAAATTCAATGGAAAGTATAAATTTACATTATTCTTTATATATCTAAAGTTAATAGTACTAATATTTTATTCTGGCATGTTTGCTTTAATAATGCATCAATGGACTTGGCAGGACCAATATAAATGTCCAAATACGAGTACATGGGATAAAAGGGAAAAAAGACACAATAAAGAAATGGGTAATATGCAGACATCCTGAGATGTACAGCTTTAGCTGTTCATGTGTGATGAAACACTCAAAAATACATAAATTTTCATGAGGATTTGAAGCTCGTCTGGGGGGGGGGGGGTATTAAAAGAGAGCAGTGAACATGGTTTGTATCATAAACATATCAGAGATATACATGTTCGGTTGTTTCAACAGTTATGACCAATAAATTCATACCTGCATAAATATCATCAAGGTTGGGTGAACTACATGTGTGCAAATGATCTCATCTGAAAACAACATTCAGGCAATCAAATTTGGCATTAATAATCTGCATGCATCCTGCACAGATTCTTATATTTTGAGCATTTGTCTGGAAATTATTATTAAAAATAAGTGTCTGCGTTTTCCATATTGTTCCAAATGCACCCAAACTGCACTGCAGAATGGTGTTGTGTCTTGTGTCATTGGAATGTCATAAGTTGAAAATGTCTTTGTGATTGTGTGCATCTGTCTTGTCAGACTATGGAGATAACAGTTTTGTATGAACACACTCATTAGAAGAGTTAGAAAAAATATACATCTTTTCAGTTAGTTTTAAATACAAAATTAGTGTCACTTGCTGTAGCTTTGAAATTGCAATTAGCATATAAACTGATGTTTCATGGGAAAAACTGCTGTTTTGTGCTTTTTAAATCACCTATCCTTTTCAAAATATACGGATTTATCTGAAGTATGCTTTGTGTGTGTGATTTTGGGAAAAAAAACTCTAAGGATGCAAAAAATAGGTTATTATCAAAGCCTTCAGGAAGCAAAAATCTTGGTTAGCCACTGCTGCTTAAGGTTCAAAGAGTTAAGAATTTATACTTGAAAAGTATGAGGTTAGACACAAAATCTAATCTTATCATGACACTCATTCATTGTTATGAAATACAAAACCACTGTTTCCAAGGTATGTATATATTTTACGGAGTATATCCTGGCTCCAGCAAATGTAATTACCCAGGACAGGGTTCCCATGTCAACAGTGTGTGTGTGTGTGTGTGTGTGTGTGTGTGTGTGTGTGTGTGTGTATGTATGTGTGTGTGTGTATGTGTGTGTATATGTATGTGTGTATGTATGTGTGTATGTATTTATGTAAAATTGTTCCTTATAGCTTTTTTACCTGCATGGTGCTTAAAAGTCAAGGCAATGAAACAGTGGACAGAAGCAAGAAATGCAATATTATAAATGGCAGGTTCCATTTTTACAAGGTCAGTGAAAGGAGATACACTAGGAAATGCAATAGTTGTTCATTACTACAACCAATGTAAGCAGGATGTGATTATCTGGCCCAGTGCTAGAAAAGCTAGGCAGGGAGAGAAAGGAGTAAATGTGAGGGACCCATGCACTTCTCCCCTGGGGGTGTGGAGAGGGAAGCAGATGCATTGAGAGTTTGAGACCATGCTTTTATTTGTTATATGATTTTTGTGGCAGTGCATATATAGTTTGTTTTGTAAACTGTTTCCATTTTGGTCCAGTGAGTTTAGGAATTAAGTTGGGTGGAAGAAATTTAGCTTTCAGAACTTGGAGCACATGTATTAGGGTTCCTGGTTGTGCCTTTGGGATTGCAGGGTCTAGAACGTGCTTGTAACATGGCTGTATTCTTAAATGGAGTCTCTTTAGTCAAGATTATGAGTGGTATTCATAGTCCAAGTATTTGCATTTGTGCAGCAGTCATCTGCAAATAGCACAGCTATGCCTGTATGCAAATATAATGAGTGCAAGCTATTTGTGATGACTATGGCGGAGCAAAAACATATGTGAAGAAATCCTTACTTTTGTAAAACGCTTAAAGTAGAAAATATTATTTTTTTTATTTGAAGCGACTATGTTAAAATGTAAAGTCTCAATTGATTTGGGACTTTTTCAGATATTATGGACAAGTGTGACTTTGAGCAAGCCCACTAGAAGTACTGACATGCAGTTAAGGCAAGTGACACACAGCATAATTATTTATGAGTTTTAAGATTGCCATACTTTAAACGTGCACAGAATAATGGTGATAATTCCACAAAGTGTTTCATAGTCTTATTTTACAACTATTATCTTATGGCAAAAGGACTATTGTGGCCTAGAGTGGTGTCTACTCAAGCAAAGCAAGATGTATATATATATATATATATATATATATATATATATATATATATATTCATAAATATGTCATTATGGATACTTTGCTTTTGCTATAAGTTGTTGATATTAAAGATATTTGTGCTAGTATACTTATCGGGAAAAAAAATTCAGTGGCATGACTTCTGAACATACCATTGATGTAGAGACTTTTTTTGAACAATTGTGAAATGAAAACATGTTAACCCTCAGTGTAATTATGTTTTCTGTGGTCTGAATATGTCACACGAGGTGTTTCTACTTGAATTATTTATTGGCACTTGATGACCGGTGGAGGCCTGTCTGGGCAACAGCCCTTTTACTGCAGAGGGCTGGGGAGAAAAACTCCAAAGTCTTTTAATGAAACATTTTTAAACAATAATATACCAGAAATAATTAAAAAAAATAAGCAAAAATATAACATTGCAGCACTATGTAATACAGGAGGATCATAGACAAGTGAGAAGATGTGACATGTCTGTAGATTTCTACATTTTCTTGCGGAATTTCACAGTATTTAATAATTGCTTTATGTAGTCTGCGTTTGGTTTTATTTATTTTTATTCTGAATTTAACTGGGGTAGAACAATGATCTCACTGGACCCATTTCAATCTCTGCCCAGGAAAAACCCAGCAGTTACAAATAGTAAATAATAGTGGATTGACATTATGTGGTATGGCATTATAGAGAGCATGAATGACAAAATTAAATATTTGTGTGTATACTTTTAGATATATATATATATATATATATATATAAAATTTATAATAAATTGTGTATGTGAAGGCAATAGACAAATGACTTAGAGTGAGTGAAAAAAACAAGGCTGTGACAATTTCAGCATTTTTATGTTTACAAAGGTGATCACACACACACAGGCTCTGCCTCTATACACAGTTTATCATTCTTCTCTCAAAAGACGAATGTGTAAAGTGTCTGTGTACAGATCTTTGCAGAATATCCAGATTTTCATTAAAGATTGAAGTTAGAAAATGACAGATGTTTTGAGTTTCAGATTTCATACCCTACAGAAAATTCATACTGATGCAAGACCTACTAAACTTTCTAAGTTTGTAAGAGCAACATTTAAAAATTGTCTGTATTTTTGGGCCTTTATCCTACTTTTATTTATGGCTTTATCCAGATTTCTTGCTCTGAGGTTGAGAGTATATGAAATGTGTCAGGGCCATGACCATCAGCCAGAGATGTTTCAAATTGTGACATACTTGTTGTACCCCATTCCCCCATGTAGTGACTTAGATGTGTCCAGGCAAGGAGCAGTTAGAGTATCCAAGGTAGACACAAGTACAGTCATGGCTTTTAATCGGTCCTTTATTTTGCAGAATGTTCTGGGTTTGTGTCATATTTTTATACTGTTGCCAAGAGGCACTTATTTGGTACTACTACAAGCACTTATGTAACCCAGCCACTGGGGATACACAAGCCAGTGCATTTCTTCGTGCCGGTCCCAAGCCCGGATAAATGGGGAGGGTTATGTCAGGAAGGGCATCCAATATAACCTCTGACAAATGACATGTGGGACAACAATACAGATTTCAATACAGGAGGATTGGTCGAGGCCCGGGTTAACAATGACAACCACCAGTACCTGTTAGCCAACAGGGTGCTGCAGAAATTAGAGGGAGGCTACTGTTGGCTCTAGAAGAGGGGGAAGGCATGCCCAAAGGTGAGATTGTGTTGATTTGGACATGTGCTGAGGAGGGATGCTGGTTATATTGGGAGAAGGATGCTAAGGATGGAGCTGCCATGAAAGAAAAGAGGAAGGACTCATAAGGTTAGAGTTATGTATGTGGTAGAGGAAGTGATGTGGTGACAGAGCAAGATGCAGAAGACAGGAACAAATGGAAACAGATCTGATGTGGCAAACCCCTAACAGGAACAACTGAAAGACTACAAGCACTTATTTGGAACCAGGTGGGGGTCACATGAATATTATTTGCTTGGGGAAACTTAAAACTGTCCCTTTTGAGCCTCCATGAAAAAGGGGGGGGGAAGAAATCCAGTATGACCTGATGTGTTCCAGATCACAGCTTCTCCTCAGGTGCAGAAACTGAGTATGAAGTACTGCTTGCAGTATACCGCAGAGGTAAGTGTTCAAACCAATGGGTGTATGTAACAATGTGTGCTGTGTACAATATTCAGCATGCGCCATACTGACTGAGCATATATTTCATGTAAATAAGTATGTCCAGCATTGATCCCACCATAGCCCCACCCCTTTTTAGTTGACCACACCCCTTCCTGTTGGCCCCACCCATTCAGCTGTCTCCTGCAGCCCCCCTTTGATTTGAAGTCACCAGCCGCCACTGAGTACGAGTAAAGTGATTTTCCTTGGTTTATAGGTTTTGAGAAGGTTTTTGTCTTCAGATATGAGTGGTCTGTTTGGTTTGTAATGTTGAACTAGGTTAACTAGAGCAGGAGAGGCAGTGGGCCTATAGAATAGGTTGTGAATTGTAGTTAGGTGTGTATGTAAGCTGGTTTGATACTTCAAGCCAATTTAGTTCTTTTAGTGGTCTAATGTGATATGGAAGTTGGAGTTTGTTGCAAACTTTGCAATTTTGTTGTAGCATTGCAATTTTGTTGTAGCATCGTTCCATTTTAGTCTTGGTGGAGTTTTGCAGATAAATTATTATACAAGAATGGTAGAACAGGGAGGGGAGCAGGAAGGTTTTAGCCAGGGTGGTCTTGGTTGAAGTGATAAAGAACAGTCCATTTCTGTAGAGGAGTCCTAGTTTTTTGTGCGTCTTCCCTGTTTTGTTGAATATGAAGGTCAAAGTTGAGTTTGCTATCAACAACACCTAAGACTTTAGTTTCTTGTACACGTTTCTATGATTTTTTTTCAGCTGCAAAAATATTAAAATTGGTCTGGGCCGAGGGTGGTATTTTTGGTGTGAAAGACTATAATTTTATTTTTTTGAGCTTTAGAAAGATTTGGGCCTCTGTGACCCAGGATTCAGTTGCTCTGAATGATTGTTGGGTTTTGATTAGCAGTTCTGGGAGAGTGGGAGAGGTGCAGATTAAGGTCAAGTCATCTGCATACTGAATTAAAGTTCCTGGAGAAGAGGTGGTGTGTAGATTATTGATAAATATGTTAAACAGTAAGGGTCCTAAGGTGTAACTTGGGGGACTCCTGTAGGGAGTTGTAGGAAGGAAGAGAGGTGGTTAGACTATTTGACTGCTTGCTTCCAATTATGTAGGTAGCTTTGGAACCACTGAAGTGTGGTAGTGGAGCAACCTAGGTCTGATAGTGTGTCTAGCAGTAAAGTGTGTGAAACTGTGTTGAACGCTTTTGAGATGTCCAGGTATACTGCAGATACTAAGCATCCTTTGTCCCTGGCCTCGTTAATTGTGTTTGAGAAGGATAATAGTGCAGTGGATGTGCTATTATCTGACCTAAAGCCATGCTGAGTTTGAGTAAGCAGGTTGTTTTGGAGTACATATTTCATTAATTGCTAGTGACTACACCTTTCTAAGATTTTGGATAAAGGGGATAGAATAGACATTGGGCGGAAATTGAATATTTCCGTGGAGTGTCCTCCTTTATAAAATGGCTTTGTGTGTGACATTTTCCATATCGTAGGGGCTGTGCCTTCTGACTGTGATCTGTTTATCAGGATGCTGACTGGATATGCAACTGAGTCAGCTGCAAGTTTCAGGTATTGGGGTGGGAGATTGTCAGCTGATGCGGAGCTGGGTTTCAGTTTGAACAGTAGCTTTTTTATTTTAGAGGTGGGTATAGTTTGAAAGGAGAAAGTAGTGTTGGGGTTGTTTTGTTGGTTAATCATGGAGTTATGGGCTTGGTCTGCTGTGGGTGGTGTTGAGTTATTGTGGTTAGTGTGTAAGTTTAGGTGGAGGTGTCGAGTTAGTTTTGGAGGTGAATAGGTCCGATATGGATTTTATGAAGTGTTTGTTAAATTCCTCTGCTGTTTGTAATGGGGGGGGCATTGGATGAAGGGGAGTGATCTTTGTTTGTTACTGGGCTGAGGGCGGTAGTTATAGAGTGCAACAATTTTTGGGGGTTGTGTTTATGTTGCAGCTGGAGGTATGAGTGGTAGGTTTCCTTACATTTGTCCACTAACTAGTTTGGTAACTCTGTTAAATAGTGTTTTAAAAGCTTGGAGACTTTGCTGGGTTCTGTTATGTTTCCATTTATTCCATGTTGTTTTTTTTTCTTTGTTTCATGAGGTCATTGCAGTTAGTGGTTAACAACAGGGTTTTTATTTTTACTCTTTTGTTCTTATGGGGTGAAACTATCAATTATTTTCAGGAAGGTGGTATTGAAATACTGTACAGCATCATTGAAGGGGTAGAATTTTTAAGAGTATCCAGATAATATTTAATAGTAAATTGTTGACTGTATGTTGGTAAAGTCTAGTGGTATTTCTAACTTTTCGTGGAGTGTTTTTAGGCAGGTGTGTGGTGGTTCTGATGGCAAAAGCTGGAAGATGGTCACTTAGTGAGACAGAGTGTACCAGAGGACGAGAAATTGGTAGGGTGAGATAAGAGGATCCAGTCTAAGGCGAAGTGGCTAGTAAAGTCTTTGTAGAATCTTGTAGGGTCGGTGATTAGTTGTTTAAAGCCATACTGGTTAATACTTGTGATGGGGGAGTTTGCAGTGATGGTTTACCAATTTATTTTCAGGTCACCTAGTGTTTCAACCTTGATGTTTTCAGCAGTCCAGGACAGTATAGCTTCCAGGACTGGTATAGTGTATCTGGGTGGGATGTAGACTATGATGATACAGATTTATTTATTTAAAGAGTTTTTAAGGTTTAGGGTGGTTATTAGTATTTTGGCATTATGGAATTTGGGTATACTTTGAGGGTATAAACTTATGTAGAGTATGGAGGGATAAAGGAGAGCTAGCTCTCCCACCTTTCTTGGTCTGTCCAGTCTGTATATGGCAAAGATGGGGGATAGAACTTGGTGTCTTTTTTGCTGGGGTGCAGAAAGGTTTCTGTTAGGGCTCATATTTCTGGCTTATTTTGTTCTATCCAAGCATGCAGGGAGGTTATTTTATTGCATATACTTCTTATGCTGATAGTAAATAGGTTTATGGTCTTGCAGTTTGTGTGTTTGGTCCAGGGTTTGGGTGTATGTCACCACTATGTAGTAATTTCAGAATTGGGTAGAAGTACAATGGGTTGTACTTGATGAGCTTGGGATCTAGGGCAATAAAATTGAGTTTGATGGCAACATTGGCTTTTATTTTGGTATTGGAGTTGTAGGGTAAAGGATAGCAAACTAGTTGAGTGGGGCTTATTGAAGTAGTGGCTTTGTTTTTGGGGTGTGTTAATAGAGAATGTTGTTGTAGAGTAGCTGGTTATGGCTGTTTTACTTGTATGCAATGTGGCCAAGCTTACAAATAATAGTGCTGTGAATACAATGGAGGATGACAGCAAAATATAATTTCAGGTGTAGAAAATTGTAGTGCATGAGAGGGAGACTAGAATTTAGTCAAGTTTGATTCGATTAGAATTTTTCCTTCAGGATGTGGACAGATTTGAAATTGTGCCGTTAGTTTTGGTGGAAAGTAGTCGGATTCATTGGGAGTTGATTGTGGGCGGGGTCTCATTAACTAAGGTTAAGGGTATGGGGGGTGGGGTAGGGGAGCGGAATGAACCTGAGCGGAATCAGGATGAATGGAGTGGGATGGACCAGATTGCAGGCAACTTTACAAAAAAACAAATCACACAAACAGTAAATGGAGGCTAGGACAGAGTTTACGACTTAACTAAAGGAGAAAGAGGCACCAAGTAGTATAACTTTTGGAAAGTGTGACAAGAAGGAACCAGCGAGGTGTAAATGGAAGGAGGGGGAGAAGGGTAGAAGAGCAGCATAGGAAGTTAAATAACTAGTGTAGAACAACAGTGATAAAAAGCTAGATTACGGTATGTTGGCAGGGGAGAATAAAACAGGGGGAATGGATCGGTGGTGTGCTAGCTGCAGCTCATAAGTGAATTTCTAGTAGCAAGTAGGAGGTAAATAAATTAAACTTAGTTGGATGTTAGCAGGCTTTGGAGAATATTGTTTTGCTTTGGTGATGCCTGGAGGTTAGTTAGGATGGGAGTGCCATAAAGTTGCGAGGGGAGGAGGTAAGCAGTGGCAAGTATAGTTTTAGTTGCATTGGTGAGAAAGTTGTTCGCTTTATAAAACATCTCTAATTTGTGGTGAGTTTTTTATGCAATTTTGTATACGCAGGTCATATTTAAGATTACATCATCCCTAGTAATTTGCTATGTTGCTACAGGAAGTGACTTCAATGGTTTTACTACGAAGACAGACTATTTTTTTTAATGAGAGAGGAATTCGGAGAAAAAAGTAGTAGCTTTTTTTTTTTTTTTTTTTTTTTTTTGAGTTGGGGGGGGGGTGAGCATGAGCTGCGAGTTACAAAGCCATGCTTCAGTGGCTGTTAAAGCTTCCTGAGTAATTTTTTGGGAAATGTACCAGGTAGAGTGATGTGGATATGAATATGGAGTCATCTGTATATTGTATTAGGGAGGCCTGTTGTTTGGGTGTGTGTAGGGTATTGGTGAAAATGTTGAAGAGGAGAGGACCAAGGATAGAGCCTTGTGGTACACCAGCATTGAGTGGGAGGTATGGAAAGAAGGTGGAGTACCAGTTTACTGACCGATACCTATTGGACAAGTAGCTTTTTGAAACACAGAAGGGTGGGCTGACATAGACGTAGCAAGGATATTTGAAATAGAAGTTATGACAAGGTGTGCTGAATGCTTTAGACATGCCTAAAAAACAAGGGAGAGACTAGTTTGCCATCATCTAGCTTTACTGACAATATCTATAGAGGTCAGAAGTGCATTGTTAGTACTATGGGAAAGCTGTGCTATGTGGGAGAAAGAAGTTCTTCCTGCAGGAGAAAGTTTAGCAATTATTTCTGAATAAATTGTTTTATGTATTTTGGAGAAGGGGAATATGATTGCAATTGGTCTTAAGTTAGTGATGCCTGTTGAATTTCCTCCTTTGTGCAGAGTTATAATGTATGACTTTTATCAGAAAAAGGGAACACGGGATTCCTGAACTGACCTATTTATACGGATTGAGACAGGATATGCAATTCTGTTGGCTGCTATATGAAATAAGAGCTGAATCATATTGCAGTTTCAAGTGGCGAGTTATTGGCAGAAGGATTTGGATTTAATTTTTGGCTGAGATGTAAGATTTCTTTAATGGTTGACCAGAATGTTTTAAAAGCTGTGTTTACTATTGTTCTGAATGTCGTTTCAGTATAGTTTTTCTGTCTTCATTTGCTAATTAGTATTGTTGGGGAGCATTCTGAAGGTTTCAAGATATTGTGATATCTTATATTTTTGTAATTTTTCCATGCTTTCTCTCTATCCTGCATTAACATTCTACTCTTTTGGACAGCCAAACTGCATCACTTATTTTTAGTTTCTTTCTTCTAGTAGGTGCAAGGCTAATTAGGAAAGGTGTATCAAATTCATATACAGCATCTAAGGGAAGGATTTTCAGGATGTTCCTGTTAATAGATGATAGGATAGTAATGAACATTTCTGGGTTAAACTTGGAGAGGTTACATATTGTTTTATAAACATGCTACTTAAGAGGATGTGCGAGATGTCTGGTTGTATAGACTGGGAAATGGTCACTGAGAGTCTGACATTTTATCTGTAGTGGTGAAATAACTAGGGTATGACACTAGGCTCCAGTCTAATGAGGAATTTGAAGTCTTGCTATAAGTGTGAGGCTATTAATTAGTGTGAAAGCGTGTAAGTTTATGCTGGATGGAGGGTAGTTAGAGCTTATATCCAACCAACTGATATTAAATTGACATCACCTAGTAGTATTCTTTCTTGTGGAATTGTTATGGATATCCATTGTAAGATGTGGTGTCATTCTAGTGGGATCCAGTTTGTGACAGCTTGGGAAAACATGATCGACTGATCTTTCTGCTTTAGCAGGGCTAGACTGAACCAGGCCTTCGAGGGCTTTCCCTTACTAAGAAAAACATTTCCCACTCCCCATATTGCCCTTTTAGGCTAAGAGCAATTACTAGACACTGCAACTTAAACTACAATCTGCCAGGTATAAGGGCATCTTCAAAGGTAGAATATCTGACTTGGAAACTTCCCTTTTCCTAAAGGATATCCATATCTGCATAGGAAATGGAACATGGTTCCCCATCTACTGAAAGCACCCCTCCTATTCCAGGGTTTACTGCACACATCAGTCATTTAAGACCTACTCACCTAGGTATCGGTGAAGGGGAAGTATCCATATTTACTACAAATCTCATACCCACATATCTCATCCTAAATGGCCTCAGTCTTTATTTAGTTTAGGCCCAAAATCACTCGACAAAACAAATTCTTGTTTCATTAGTAAAATATGTGGCCTAATCTATATTACCCACAGGAACATTTTGAGTACTTAAACATACTCCCTCATCTGAAAGTCAAACCAAACACCTTTTTATTAGGAGCTTTCAATCCCTCATGTATCATCTTATCCTCCTACACATCCAAAAGTCATATCTGGGCCCTTCTCAACATCAGTGACAGATCCCCATATCAAACAGTTATTCTCCCTAAAAAAGAAGCAATTCACTAAGACTTTATCTTAACTCTCATTACCACTGCTTAACTTCACAAGTATTGTCTTCCCTGGTTAAATCAGCCCATTTAGTCATCACCTCATTCTCAAGACCACCCTCCCTAATCCCAACAATCCACGTACATTTAAGGATTTCAGCAAAACCAATCTAGTCAATCATATAAATGGTCCGATCAGTCTGAATCCCCGAGTACTGACACCCCAGACCCAACCAAGGAAGTTTATGACCTATTTAAACTATCCCATTCCATTATGTCCAAAACAATAAATACATCAAATGTCCAATTTGGTGGTATAACAATCAGCAAATTCTAAAACAAGAAATATAACTTCCTATCTTTATATAATGCTTGTCCCCATCAAATCAAAACTTAACCAAATTAATAGGGAGCTCAAGAATACCATAAGACTGCCTGTGATCAAAAGACAACCATCAGCACTAAAGACAAAAGTAACGTCTTTTTAGCTATGTGAACTCCATAAATTAACTAGGCTGTTCTTCAAGGCTCTGACTTCTCCGGACTTCTCTCTGCTCTTCTTCGGAATCTATTTCTCTGAAGTATAGGCAACTGCTAATAACAGTTTGCTACCTAAATTTGTAGATGAATATTAGCTAGCGCTCTTCCTAAACTCCCCCTCAGATTCACTAATACTCCAACAATGCCTTAATCACTGTAAACTGGTGCTGCAATCATGGTCTTACCCAAAAAATAAGTATAGCATAGTTCCCATTTGTAATAGAAGTGGCTTTGCAGGAGTATCACATAAATGGAACTCACATTACGACTGACATGGTAGCCAGGATTTAGGGTTTACATAAACATACTATTCTTAAATCAGCATATCACTAATATCATCATAATATTTTTCGATCTCTCTCATCTGTTGCAGGATTCTCCTTTAATTCCTAATTCTCCTTTATCTGCCCTCAATTACCCCATTACAGATTACAGTTCTCAGTTTGGCTCTAAATAACTCTCCCAGCTAGACAGCCCCCCCCCCAACATTTTATAACTAAAATAATCTAAGGATTAAAGAACCACTCAAATTCATTTAGAATAAAAAAATATGTTATTTTCTATGGCCATAGACTCCTGCAAGTTGATCTGTACCTTGCTTTACTTTCTGAGCAATGTCAAATTCTGCTTTCTATGGATGTCTTGTCCTTACAAACAGAAACAAAACACTGTTCATCTTATAGCCATTCCAAAAACTAGCTCTACTTGAAAATATCAACAAATCCCAATTTAGAGAAAAGGTCATCACCTAGCACCTCCAAAACCTATGGAACAAGCTTCCTCTCTCTATATGTTACATAGTGAAAAACCCTAAAAGTGTTCAAATCTCAATAAGCTGTATGGATGAGATTGTGTAAATTCATTCCATGGGTCACTGGCTACAGACTGTAAACTTTGCCAGACAAAACATTACTACATTTTAAGCCTACTTTTTATTTCTCTGCTTTTGTTCCCTTTGCTGTCCTTTTTTCCATTTGTTCTGACAAACTAAGCCAAGAGTATTCTAATATTTTCCAAATGAACTTGCCTCCCACCGTTACTTTCTAAACTTTTCCCTCAGCTTCAGCAGCTCATCTTTATTGTATTTTTGGATATGCCTACAGTAGTTGACTTAATGATAGCTTAGTTTAAATCTAGGAACCCTTAAAATTACAAGTTGCTTGTGTAATGCTTCGATAGAGTAGCAGTGCAAATGTTAATAATAACCAAAATGGCATCAGCACAGACTCTACCTGGTGCCCTATAGGGAAAAGAATTGTATAGACAAACCACTTTGGGCATCTGCTGTGATGCACAGTATACTCAAGATAGGAGAACATGGCTCTCAGACTGTGTGCTGTGGCAGGGCTACCCACTCGGTGTAAAAATATGGCTCTAGGTGATGTGGTCATGTTGACTTATGTCTCCAAATAGGCATGGGAATTTGCCAAGTGGGTTGAGGACCCAGCCTACTTTGACCTATTCCAGGGACCCATGCTAAAGTGGGGGAGGGGTGTATGTGCCTCTATTGGCCAATGTGTGCCTGCTATAAAGCCCAGCAGCCCTGGTCCAAAAAGCTACTGGCTGTCCGATGTCCAGTGGTCCAGGCTGGGTTACCTTGGATAGCTCTGTTGAGCAAAAGCTGGAAATAACACCAGCCAACTTGACAAACATGAACTAAAAGCTGCAACACTCAATGTAGGTTCACTAACAGGATGCAGCTTGGAAGAGGATAACATTATGGTACAGAGGATGCTGGACATCCTGTGTGTCCAAGGGAGAAGATGGAAGGGTAATGCAGCAGACACACTTGACTTGGGATCCACAGTCTACTACTCGGGTGTACGACAGGCTATAAATGGCGTGGGAATTGTGGTGAGAGAGGCTTCAAAAGGCAGTTAGGGATATCATCAGAATTAGTGACAGACTCATGTCAATCAGCCTCCAGTATAACGATAGGGCAGTATTCATAATCTCAGCCTATGCACCACAGCAGGGTTGTGATAGTGAGGAAGAGAGTGCATTCAGACAGCAGTTGCAAAACCTATTAACACAGTAGGACAACATGATTTGATATTGATCATGTATTACTTGAATGCACATATCTGGACAGACAGAACAGGACAGGAGGACTGCCTGGGCCACATGGGTGGGAAACAAAGGAGAGGCCATTCTAGAATTCTGTCAGATAAATGGCTTCATACTAGCTAAGACATGATTCTGAATGACAGAGACGGTCACAAGATCATACACAGGAGTGGCCGACATGCAACTCAGGTAGACACCGTCCTACTACTGAAAGGGCACTGGCTTAGAATCGGTGATTGGAAAGTCATCCTAAGTGAGAGAGTCAGCCCACAGCATAAACCACCGATTGCCACAACCAGTTGCAAGCAATAATCGGAGAAATCTCCAAGGTCAACACAGACCAGGCAGAAGACCTGGAAGTTGACTGGAGAAAAAGTACAACAGTTCATGGAATCACTTAGGGTTCTAGCACCTCAAGAAGAAGAGGAGGAAATAGCTGGAGTTGAAGAATGGCAGCACCTCAAAACAGCATGTGTGAGGACTACAGAACAGGTATGTGGCTGAGCCAGGTACACAAGGAAAGCTGGTTGTGGAATGCTCAAGTCCAAGAACTCAAAAAAAAAGAAAAGTGTGCTGGAAAACGTGGTACATAGAAAAGATGGACCAAGCAAGGAAGGAATACTGGAAAAAGTGGCACATAGAAAAGATGGACCAAGCAAGGAAGGAATACTGGTTAGGTAACAAAGATGGTAAGAAAGGAGTTGCAATAGAGAAGAACAGGGCATATGAGGCACTCTACTGCTTTCTGGAAAGTGACTCAGTAGGTGGCAGAAAGAAACTATATCAGGTTGCAAAACAAAGAAAGATAAAGAAGATTGTCAGACACCCTTCTTAAGGGATGCCAGCAACAATGTGCATACCAGCCCACAGGACATCAAAGGCAGTAGGAAGGAGTACTTCCAGCAGCTTCTGAATGAAGAAAACTCCACAGATGCTGTACTACCCCAGACATAGCCTATGATGACAGAAGTAGAGGAATCCACCCTAGAAGCAGTAAGAATAGCACTAAGGAAAATTAAGTCAGGGAAAGAAGCAGGGTCAGAGGAGGCCACAGGAGATAGGATAAAGATGCCGGGTGAGATAGGGGAGAAATGGCTCCTGAGGATACTCATAGCAGTGTGGAGAGTAAGATGTATCCCAGAAGACTGGAGAGTAAGCATACTCATGCCGGTGTACAAAAAAAATACGGGACATCCACAACTGCAGGCAGTACAGACATATTAAACTCTTGTCATACTGCATGAAAGTTCTAGAGAGGGTGAATGATAAACAGATACAGAGAGTGGTAGAAAGTAAGATGGGAGATTAGCAGTTCGGATTCAGATCAGTATGGAGCACAACTGACAGATTGTTTGCAGTGACAGAGACAGTTGAGAGGAAGCTAGAGATGAGGAAAGAGTCTAACTGGGTATTCCTAGACCTGGAGAAACCATACAATGTCAGAAGAAAGTTTATTTGGACAGTGCTGCAGTGGTTTTGAAGTCCCAGAAATACTGATGAAACTAGTGCAGGCTATGTACAAGGACTCAATGACGTTTTTTGTCAGTAAGCCATTAGTATGTGTTCCACATTTTACCCATTTGTTCCTCATTATGAGGGCGAGTGTTCCTCATTTTGAAGATGGAAGGTTGAGAGCTATGTCAATGACGCAAGTATAAACACACTGTTCAGTTCAGTTGGTTCCCCAGTGGGAGCGGGTGTGCACCAGGGTTCAGCTGCAAGCCCACTTATGTTTATACTGGTGATGGACTACATTAACAAAACAAGTCAGAGGGACAGATGTACAAAGTTGCTGCATGCAGCGGATGTGGCATTACAAGCAAAATATGAGCAAGAACTTCAGCAAAGGGTAGGGGAATGTAATGCAAAAAACAACTGAAGGCACATAGGATGAAACTTAAGTACAGATAAAACAGTGGTAATGGCAGCAAACTGGGGAAATCAGAAGAAGCTGAGAACTGAGATAGAAGGGAAAGTAGTGAAACACATTAACAGCTTCAAGTATCTGGGAGGGGTGGTTGAGGACAAGGGAAATCGGAATGAAGAGTTCAAAACTAGAATCCGATGGGTTGCAGCCAAGTGGCAGTGTATGTCAAGTGTAGTGCATGACAGAAGAATACCAAAGAAGCTGAACAGTAAGGTGAACAAAACAGTGGTGTGACCAGTACTACTGTACACAGAAACCTGGGCAGTAAAGGCAGAGCAGATGAGGAAGCTAGGTGATGGAAACCAAGTGCCTGATAAGGGTGGAAGGATGCGCAACATGGGACAGATGAAGAAATGAGGACATAATAGCAGAAGCCAAATAGCTCCGATTGCAGAAAAGATCAAAGAGAACAGATTATGGTGGTCATATGTGCAGAAGACAATCTGGTGAAGATTTGGGACAAACAGAAATAAGGTAAGAGGAAACGAGGGAGGCCAGCAAAGAGGTGGATGGATTTTGAGAGTGAAGTTTTGCAACACTCAGGCATGAGATTCGCGGAATGTAAAAATGCTGCATTGAATCAAGGGAGAGAGATGGAGACAGTTAACACAACACCCTGATCCCATGTAGAAAATGGGAAGAAGGGGACTGATGATGCCGACTTACATATTCCACCGATTATTACGATACCAAAGTTTGTCATTCTTAATAACTTAATAACTAGACAATTTTAGCATGACATGAAATTTTGGTGGAAAAAACGAGGCATAATGCCTATGTTTATTACTAAGAAACGTAGAAACCTTTAAGAAATACTTGAAAAAACAAAACGTAAAAAGGCAAATGTTAAGAAGGGAGCATTTAAATGTTAGAAATGTAAACAATGTATATTCATTGCATAGGGCTTGATTTGTTATATAGTTCATCTATCAAAAAAATGTACTGGATCATTTTTTTTTTTTTTAACTTAAAGCTCAGTTTGTGTGGTATATCTCACTGTATGCAGCAGATGTAAGCAACTCTATGAAGACAAGGCCACCAGAGAACTGAGTAAGAATCTATGAAATAAATGTAAAGCATCTGTAAAGCAGATGCACTTATTGCATTATTTATTCTCAAGTATGCATGAAATATATATATATTTTTGTTACTGATCATGAAGGGATGGATTTTAGGAAAGGGGAATGAAATGATAGGCTAAAAATAAAGGAATTTAAATATCAGATTATATTAAAATGTCCTCAAAAAAAAAAAAAACAGGGGTCTATATTAGATTATCGAACTTTTAAAAGTTCGAACACCATATGTTCGAACTCTTAAAAGTTTGAAAATCAAAGGAAAAAAAAAAACAGGTGAATCAGGGGGTAAGAACCCCTGCGCACCCCCACACACACACTCTAATTATATCAACTCCGAGATCACACTACAGTGCAGACAATGGAAGACTTCCATTTCCACACTGTACGGAGATCTCCGTTGAAACATTCGAACATTTACATGTTCGATATGGTGTTGACCAGGTGTTGACCATATGACATTCGAACATTATATATTGTACATGTTCGATAATGTAATATAAACCCAAAAAACAGGGCTTAATGATGCATTTCATTTTAGATGCATTTTAAAACAAAAAGGCTCGAGTGATTAATGCAGAGAAGTCTGCTTAATATACATGAGCAATATTTTTACTGGCAAAGTAGGAGACGTGACATTTGATGTTATTTTGACAATTTATGTCTCTGATACGATGCTGTTTATTGTTTTATTAAATGCTGTTATTCCATTATTTTAAAGCAGCCTTATTTATATAAAGATTTGGCTTGTTTTACAACTTATTTTGCTGTTTTTACACACATTTTAGACTTTTAACTATATCACACTAGACATTATCACATTTCTGTTCTCACTATTCCTTCTCTGGTTTTGTTTTCCTATGGTATAAACTAAGTCAGGAGTACCGAGAGTCTGTATCTCCAAATTAACTCTGCCTCCTAACATCACATTCTAAACCATTACCTCAACTTCAGGAGCTCGCTCATCCTTTATGCCATTGCTGACAACAGAGGACTTATTGCTGGCTTAGTATAAACCTATGAAATTATGAGCTGTAATTCATTATTACATTTTCTGAAAACAAGCTTTGATAATTCAATGACACAAAGGCTCACACTGCAATGTTTTATTTATATACTTTTATTTTCTTGAAAATGTAACAAGCTGTTACACTGACCTGCTCTTTCAGTCATGCTGCTTTCAGTAACATTTTAGGTAATGTGCTATAAAGTTCATTGTTGACTGCTAATATTCTTTAAAAAATTATGTCTGCATTGCTTCTTTATTATTACCTGCTGCAATGTAAATTCCATTTAAACCAATGCTAGTCTCTATCTGTAATTCATGGTGTAGGCTGAGGAACTATGGAACTTAGAACTCACAAATAAATTGCAAAACAGTACTATTCAGAAATAAAATGTCTAGCACCAACTGTTAGACAGTGATGGCATCTCAGTTATCTAACTTCTACTTTTGGACTTCTGGACATGCCTTTTAAAGTATTATAGACTACAGAGGCTTTTTGTAGTTACTGGAGCCTCTGAACAAAATTAATGTAGATACACAACAGTGGTGATACAGATGTTACCTTGGCTTACTCTTCTCAAAGAAAGAAATTAAGCCTTGCCAAAAATGTAACATGCTTAATTCCTACAATAGATTTAATTTCAATGGCTTCTTTACAAAAGGTTATTTATCCTGTGGGACACAAGATATGTAGCAGATATTTGCAAATAACAGCATTCACTATAGCAAATGGGGAATAAACACATTATCGGTTTTCCTATTTCTGAAAGGGGAATCTTGTTGAATTTTCCTGTTTGAGTGGTATGACAGTTACAATATATTTTGTACCATATAAAGGGATGAAGTTCAAAACGCAGCTCATCTGAGGAAAATCTAATAAGAACATACAATAATTCAATAACCTACAAAATCATGTAAACTGAAGCTCAGGGAAAGGAGAATAATTTGCATTAATAACACTTCGGAAACCAAAGCACTGGAAATGCCTGTCAATATTTTAACTTATTTTTTTAAAGAAAACTATACAGCGATTCCCTTCCTTCTTTCATTTAACTGGATAGTTGTGGCTTTAATCAGATACGCCTTTTGTGTTAATTATTTGTGCAACTAAAAGTAGTTATGCAGCTTGGTATGATTTTAAAATACATAAGACCACTGCAACATAAAACTAAAAAAAAAGTTCTCTCCCCTTCTTGATATGTTTTACAGGGTCTATATTTCCTCGAAGAGACGATCTACTGAATGCCTCTTCATCAAACTTGAAACCGCGAAATCTGAAAATATCGAACATCCACATAAGCTATTTCATTTCGCTGGAAAGAAATTGCTTGCCCTACAAACACCAACAAATAACCACAAACACGACAAAGTGGGGGGCTTTGCCCTCCCACACCCTCTCTAACTACATATACCCACTCCGAGATTGCACTACAATGGGGAAAATGGCTAACGAGGATGGCCAAGCGCTTTCCCAAGGAAAGAAATCGCTTATGTGGACGTTCAAAGTTTTCAAATTTTGCGGTTTCAAGTTTGATGAAATAATAGAAACTCGTTTTTTTTTTGCAGTATTAACATTCCAACAGCATTCTTAGTGCGGGTTTTTTGTACCCCAAATATTGTAGGGTACCATACTCACATGATTTCATTATTTTATAACCCCTTTTGATTACACTAGATGGGAAAACATTTTCTTTTCTTGTTTGCCCATTCACTAGCTGTGGGAGCTCCGTACTTCCTGCTTATTGTGTTGACTATGCATGCACAATAACGCACTACTTCACCACAGACAGTGCTGTGACAGAAAAGCTCACAGTAACAGAATCCTCTGAGCACTAACCTCTTCATGGGATGTTTAGAATTAGATTTGATAGTCACCTCAGAACTCATATTTGGTACATCTAGTGATGTGGCAGAGATATTTGAATAACTTTTGGTTCCTATGAAATGATGCAAAATAACTTTTTCAGCATTTCCCATTTTATTTTAAATCAAAACAAGTATTTATTGACATCTACTGTAGTAATTTTAGTATTAACATTTTTAAAAGTTTATATATTTTGCTGATTTATCCTACTTTAATAGCAATTTTGAGGAATATTAATGTTATATAAGAATAGATTACCGTTATGAACATATTAGATGAGGCTGAATGGCACAGAAATATGATTTTGGGCATGGAATATGGCTTATCCACTGCTTGGTAAAAGTTTGCATTAATGATGTTAATACTGCAGTACTTGAAACAGTTAATTTCTGTAAAAACATCTAGCAAACATGGCTGTATCTAGTTCATCTTTCCAAATGGATCACAACAGCTGTTAGTTTTGCATTGCAAAATATCTACCTGAACTCCTGTAAAAGTTTTAAAATACAATGTACGGGTATGCTACGGAACGCAGTGACCCTGTAGTTTCATTTGTATGACTAGAAACATTATGTTTGGGACTACAGGAAGTGAACTACAGGCTACACTATAGAAAATGCAACACTTTCTGTATCTATCCAAGTGCCTTTAGGAATCCAGGTCTTTATGAAGTGTATTACTGCATGCTAATACTGACAAGAATTTTTACATATTCTACACATTTTGCACAAGTCATACTGATATATTTGTTTTGCTACCTTTGTTTATACTTTCACTGGAATCTTGCAACTTCTGAGAAATTCATGATGTATTTGATAATAATCACCAGGTTAAAACAGTCTCATGTTTTTGAATATACATTTTCATTATTTGCTGGCTGCACTTCATATTGTGTGTTCAACTGGGTTTAACTGCATTCTATTTTCTGCACCACGGTTAACCTTAACAAGGTCTTTATGGTGAAAAACATAAATTGATCTATGGTAGGAGACTAAATGTATTAGTTTTCAATAATAAAAGTTGTATACCTTTATTCTTAAAAGTGCTGTTTTGTGTGGTGTTCTAGTGACTGAATCAGTCAGTCAAACTGGTGGTCTAATTCCTCACTAGAGAGCTTCAGAAGACCTACCTGAACCGCATGCCTGGCTTCAGCAGAACATGTACATTACTGACAGCCAGAATCTAGCCCTACTTAGGAAGAAACATCACAGCTGGACTTCAATGTTTCCAAACACAAACTTTTTCAATCAGAAAAAGAAAAAACACAAGATCCTAGTTAGAGGATTTGCTGCATTTGCCCAAGACATGGTTAAAGCCCAACTGCCATTCATAATCACCATTTTTTGTGATTTAGTAAGTGTAGAGAAGATACCAACCATTTTCTAGGCCACAGATTGCTGTAGAACCTTGACAGTTGTCTACTCTTGACCAGTGTGCTCACTTGAATATTTTTAGATTTGCCAGTGTTGCTATAAATTGTCAGCATTTTCAGTGCTGCTTTTCTCACTAACTGGTTGCAATGTGCACTATGTAGCACAGGCATATTCTTCCTTGCTATCTCAATACCACCTACATTTCCCTAATCCTATCAGTTGTGTGACTGGAGATATCTAAAGTGCATCTAGGTACCTACAGCTGGGCGATGAGCCACAGTGCATACCACCTATCCTTCAAGAAGTCCTAGTAACACTCAGATGCTTTGCATTGACCCAAGTAGTCCATAGCTGCTCTACTTGCCCAAAGCAGCTCATAGTCGTTTCACAGCTTATATTCTGCAATAGTTAAGTTACTCTGCAAAGTCCATCATCACATTTGCAACTTAACTTGAGTTACTTGTTTTACTTTATCTGCTCAGGCAATATACCCCTACCAACCAACCAACAGATCCTCCCATAATAGCAGGCAGTGTAGCCCTACCAACCAACCAATCCAACATAACCCAATTCAGTTCACATAATAGCAGGCAGTGTAGCCCTACTAACTAAACCTAGTTTACCTCATTTTAGGTTATAGAATAACTCAATATAAACATTCTAGAAGAAAAGAAAACTGCATAGCTGAATTCATCCATAGTAGAATCCATTAACTACATATAGTATTCAGTGTAATCCTAATTAATTAGATTTCTGGACCAAGATAGGTCAGCATGCTTTTCCTTCTGTTGCCAGCTTCATTGCACTTGGTATCCTCAAGCAGAGTAACAACTGCCTTATGCTTACAGATAATGAACTTAGTCAACAAAACAAATTCTGTTTGTGAGAGATGAAAATATTTAACAAATATGGAGACTTTACTCTCAACAAATCTTGTGAGCAACACAGACAGAAACCACATTCTATACCAACTCTCACCAAAATCTCTTATGGTAAAGGCGGTTAAAAATCACTGCCAAACCCTCCTAAACCCATGGAGACTAGGTCTACATGAAGTCAGTATCATGTCACCTTCTGGAAAACATTCAAGAAAAAGTCACCAAGAATTAAATTATATCGATCGTAGTGCACCAGACTACTGTACAAATAAAAATGATCCAACGATCAGTGACTCTATATTCAGGCATACGGATTCTCCTCTCACCAGTTTGGAAAGAGACAAGGTAAAGGTGAATTGTTTTTCAGATGCTACGATCTCTCATATCTCAAGGGCTCTTATGACCCTTTCATGTAACAATTATTACAGCTTGGTGGTTGTCTATGTTGGAGTAGATGGCTTGGGAGAGAAAACCATGAGGGACATGCAGTGAGACATGTCAGAACTCAACATACATGTTACAAATACAGGCAAGACCATCCTGAGTAGAGCATTTCCTTCTCAAAGAATGATGTCTAGGTACAAAGAAAAGATAATTGGTTTCAACAATAAGCTAAATAGCTGGTATCATTCCAGGGGGATCCAATATGTATTCAAGATGAGACGAGATGCTCAACAGCTTTACTTATTCACAAATGAGGACTGGCACCTTTTGTTACAAGGCTTCAGTATACTGGCTGAAGCCTTTGCTGTACCTATAGTGCCTTTTAGGCAGAATACAGCTAATGGACATTCCAAAGTTACTAACGTATCAAATCCCAAACAGGAACATATTAAGGTGGCTCTGCTCAATGCCAGAAGTATCAACAGCAAATTGCCTGACCCTGAGGCTCGCTGCTTTTGGAACAGAGCCATATCTGTAATTTCTAAAAATTTAAACCAAGTTTCAGTAAACAGTCCCTCCATATGTAGGGTATGCACCTACCATGTATTCAGACCTGATGCTAACTGTGGTGGTCTCTCCTTATTGGTTAGGGATCATCACCTCTAGACAGAATCCCAAATACCCACAAACAGAACTCATTGCTAAGCATGAAGCATTTTTCTTGTTTTCATATTCAATTGATCCAGTACTTTTGGGGCCAATCTTATCACTCCAAAGCTGTATATTAGAACAGAAAGAGCAAACTGCTTTATGGCTTGAAATTAATTCCGAGATGTCAAGGCAGTTTTCAATATTAAGTTTTAGTCTTCTGAAGTATTCATAGGTTTATAGGTGTGTACTACGCTAATGGTCCTGGGGCCTTTACAAACCTAGCCATAGGATTACCCTGGCATAGTGCCACCCGACCTTAGTTCTCAGTGCCTCTGTTGAGTAGAGCCACTGGAGTTATCCCTGGGATGAATTTTCTGTTTCCCATCCACTCTTCAAGATTTCTCTTTAAGAGGGTCAGCGAGGTGCTCTGCTTGACATGTATGGGAAGTCTGTTACACAGCATGGGCAGTCTCCGAGTTATGTACCTGTCCCTCCAGCATGTTCTGTTAATTGTGGTAATGAGGGTGAGGTCTCTGGAGCATGTGGTGCAGAGGGATTGGTATTTATTTAGATGTAGCATTTCTGACAGAGCTGGGTCAGACATAGCTTTGTAAGTCAAGCAGAGATCGCCTCTAAGTAGGTGATATGAGACAAAGAATAGATGGAGTTTTTTTTTAGTCTGTCCATATAGGACAAATGTTTAAGGCCTAGGATCCTCTTTGTGAGGTACTTTTGCAGCCTCTGCAGTTGTTGCAGGTGTCTAATGAGGTAAATGCCAAATGGGGCATTGTACTCGAATGGCCTAATGAGAGAAGAGTAGAGGGAGACGATGAACTCTTTCTTCCTGGATGCAAAATCCTTAGTAATGAGATGCGCCACATAGGATTCTCTGACCACAGTGGCAATGTGGTGATCAAAAGAGAGGTTGCTGTCAACCTTGTGTTCCCAGATCTCTTATAACGCCTTACTTTATTTTCATTTGCTTATGTTTTACTGAGGTCCTTTCATCTTTCCCATATATTTATAAACTCCCATCTGCTCAAAATTCTTTTATCACATTCCTGTCCCAAGTTGATATTTTCTTGGTGCTGCAGTTTTCCTTTACTAAACGTCACTTTTGTGGGTTTAGAGACCAAATAACATTCCTATATCCTCTAAAAAGTTATACTCTGGTAGTATGACTTTGGTTAATAGTGAGCTTGTTAGCAATAATCTTTTTGATTATAGCACTAAGATGGGTGTCGTACGTGTGCATAGGGACAGACAAGGCTACATTACTGACACACAATCATTGTATAATGATAGCAGCCAAACTGGTAAATAAAGCAACAGGGCAGGGTCTCTATTTAAAGACATGCAAAACCAGCCTAAAATGAGAATTCCCAAATAAAGAGGATAAATTACAGGAGGCAGCCAAAAGCTTTATATGGAGTGGGCACAATCCAACCATGATGAAGAGATGGATGAGGGAGAACCAGCACTGATCAACCGCTAGATTAAGCGGCCTAACTTAAGACTGGCTTGGACAGAAACCCCAAATTTGAGGAATCTTGGAAAAATCATGTGGGTATCCAGTCAAATGCCCACAAACCTAGATAGTACTCTCAGTTTCCACTATTTTGAACCAGTTAACAGTTCAAAGAGTAACTTACAGAAATGAAGGTGCAGTGAAATAAGTTTCTGATACCACAATCATTTGGGAACCTGGTAATGAAAGTATGATGCATTTATTTATTGGGTGGTTATCTGGGAAGGGAGAAAATGCAGATAAAAAGTACTAATTAGATTTTTTTTTTTTTTTTTTTTTTTTTTTTACAGAGAACAGTGTCACAGTGAAGAGATGGTATGCCCTACACTCAGTGCCAGCATAATTCTCTCAAAAAGCAGATGTCAGTTAGTACCCAAGCCAATAACAAAAATTCCATTCTGGATCAGCTAGGGTCAGGTAAGGGGCACCAATACATTTTTGTAATTTTACATTTAAACCAGCAGGTACCCCAGAAGCCATCATCCTGCAGACGGCCAACAGTAAGGCCATTGCTAAAGAACTAGTCCTATTCTATTCCCATGTTATGCTACTTAAAGACATCCTGACATATTAGGGTTCTCTTCTCATGTCCCAGTTAATGGCAGCCTCATGAAAGATTTTACAAATCAAGCAAATAAGGACACATTTCTACCATCTACAGGCAGGCAGATTAGTTCTAAACATTAAATGTGATGTTTTTATCATGGTTTATAGTTTTAACTTCTTTATATATACACAAATTGCCTCTGTATTTAAAATTTATAAGGAAAGCTTTTTTATACTTGTATGTGGGTCTTTTCCCCCCGGGCCTCCACTGAAAATGGGTCTCTTACTCAGTGGACTTTCCCGATCAACAAATGTCAATAAATAAATATAAATAAATAAATATGTAAAGCAATAAATCAAGAGGAGAGAATCTGGCAATGGCATTACTTTATGCCACATTTGCTATTTGGGGAGAACCACTGTTTTCCTTTGGGCTTCCCCCTTTTGAGCCATTATAGACCGTAATGCAGGGAGATGTTTAAATATAGCAGAAGATACCTGAAAAGTGGGAAAGGATTTCTCATCACAGTTTAGTAGGTTCTTTGTCCCAAATGAAAGTGAGAGAGATTATAAGTTGTACTGCTCCTGTGAAGAAATGCATGATCAAGTGGCAACAGGCTCAAATCCACACTTATAAAAGGGGTGCCAGAGTCGAGGAGTTTTGGTCTAAGCACCATCTGATGATTCTCAGTCCAACCTTAGATAAACTCATAACCACCTAGCAGGGATCCTGTAAAGTGCTAAAAACAAAAGGGCCAGCAAACCATAAGTATTCCCATCTAAACAAGTGCAGGCAAGACATGCACAATATGGCTGGTCTAAAACCCTGATATATTACAGAAAGCATTAAGATTTCTTGAAAACTGGGTCACAATGTTGGTCTCCGCTCTGAAGCAGATGGAATGAAATGAGAAACACTGACAATTCATCAGTGAAGGGAGGAAAAAGATTTTTATTAGCAAAAAACAAGGATACAGTTACTTCTGTGCCATAAAGAACAAAACTGATAAGATATGTCAATATGACAAGTCCAGGCAAAAAAAAAAAAAAAAAGATGGAGAAACATGAGAATGCTGCAGTGGAAGCAAAAAAAAGATGCTTGATCTTGGAGTTATTTAAGTACCCCATAGTGAATGCAGCACCATTGTACTGATGCCCAAGCAAGGGACATTATCTGCATAAAATCATTGCAGAACAGATGGGCTCCTTTTTTTCAGTTAAACATCTAATGCAGTCCACTACCAGATGCATCAATGCCTTTTGTACCTTAAGGGGGTTGGGGTTACTGACAGATGCCTCTCTCAATAAGGGCAAGGGAGAAGATGGCTTCTTCCAAAATGTATGCACTTTTTCCATACAAAGTTCTCCTTTTTAGTTTGCAGGAAGCTTCTATTCCACCAGCTGATGGATCAGGTACTATGGTGTCAATTATTAAGAAGCTGCATACCTAAATACTACAGCCATCTAAAGTCAAGGTTGGACATCTAACTTGTACTTGGCTTCCTTAGAAAGGCCAGGCTGCTCACTGGATCAGCTGTGCGTGCCACCTTGGTTGAAGAGATGTGATATGTATAGTGCGCGACAGTTAATAGACTAGTAAAGCCACACACAGAAAAAGTGAGATATCATCCCAGGTTGATATCAGCTGGTGATTAAAACCTAAGTACAAGCCTTCTAACATCTTGGCAGTTATCTCCAGTTATTATGTCCACATATCGCCCCCAGCTATCTGTTTTATGGACCCATGTGGAGCACAGTGACTTAATCTTTGAAGTCTGCTGAGGGGACAGATAGGATATTCTCCAACCTGAAAGCAGACATTGTGCACACATCAAGTTCTGGTCACAATTTCTAACAGAAGTTCATTGTGAAGAAAGATGCCTTAGATGCATTTCTAGAGGTCATATCGTCTCAGATGGTTGGGGACGAGAAATATCTGGTGAATGATTTCAAAAAGAAAAGTTATTTAATATGAGGAAACAATACTGTTATCAAAAGAGAATACTTTGCCATCAGCCTCTTCCTCCTCATACAGATATTCTGTACTAGTCACCAAAAATGCTGCTATTCAAAGAGTTCTATAAAGCTATGATAGGAAGCTGGTGTTTTGGGGGTTTTACAGTTCTTTGCTGCCTGTCCAGCTAGCTGCGTCTTTCAATGGCAACAAGATCACCCCTCTCTTCCTCACCCATCTGCCATCACTCACGCTCCAGTTTCTGAGCTAAAAAAAGGTATGGGATAAGGAAGGAAACTAAAAACTAGAATGCTACCTGTTGCCTCAACCCAGAAAGGATTAAGGAATTGCCACTACCTGACTGTGACTTCATCAGCAGCATGTGGCTGTACATTGCCTAGATTTATTTTAAAAATACATTTTAGAAGCCAGCTAGAACATAAATGGAGCTGTTTATAGTGAAGTGGGGTTACGTAAATAGTATGAGGTTTTCATAAATTTGGAAGGTATTCTACAGGAACTCTGTGAAACTGAAGGAAGGCACGACATCAGGGAAGGCCTGTAAAAAACATGGGTGATTAAAAAAAAAAAAAAAAAAACACTAGTGACTTAAAGTGGTTTATATCCTTGGACCAGAGCAGAAATTTATATTTTGAGCGTGTGAAATTTGGAAAGATTGGACTATGTCAAAGACTGACTGAAGTAACCTGATCTATTTTCACTGGCTGCAGGAAACACCCACTGCTGGACTGAAATGTTTTCAAGTTACTTTTTGTGTTATATTGTCACGAAGTGAAAAGAACTCCTACACTAGCCTTCCCCATTAAAGAAAGATACCAGACTATGCTTGCAATACAGTCATTTTGGCTACCTGAAAGACACTGCTGGGATGCAGTGTTTATAAGCCTAGAAAGATGAGTGCATGAACCAGGCCAGTCAAATTATTATGACAGTACCTGCTATGTATTTTTTTGCATTGGTAGATCATCCTAATGACCATCATCTGTTTAATTTTATAAAATGTTAATTGCAAAACTGCTAACGCAGAAGGATGATTAGTGCTCAAATCATTCACATGTCTCACTAATGCAGTAACTAGAACATTTTACAGCACCTATTTTGGAAGTATATGCCTGTTTTTAGGCTTGATTTGGAAGCAAGTTCCTGCTCGTAAGCTTGACTCATGTCTTTACTGTACATGATTTTCTGACTTTTCCCCGTTACACAATATTTTGAAGCTGGTCAGTGCACAATAAACCAGACTACATGACCAACTAATGGAAACACCAATAATATGAAGAAACAGGACTCTTATGTTAGAGTCCTCCTTTTTAGAAGCAAGAATAAATGACTTTGTCAGTAACATTTCTACAGATTTTGCACTGTCTTTGATAACATAATTATACTTTTGCATACTTTCTCTCACTTTCATTTTCTTAAAATTGAGTTTCTGAGCTGTATTCCACAATCCTACTGGAAATATGTTGGCAAATAACAGATAAAGACTTAAAACAAAGTTATTATTTCATCACATTAATTTACACAAAGTAATATTATGGAAACTATAAAGTAAATAGGAAGAGATGAAAATGAGAGGGTGAAAGAAAGGGAAACTGAATCATATGCATTCTGGGTGGCATATTTGTGAAAGGCTTCTCTAAAAAAGAGGACGACTTGAATGGTTTCGGATGTCAGCTGGTTTGAGGTCCAAAGAGCTGGGAGAACATGAATGGATATCTGCACAAACTGGTAATGTCAGCTAGGTTACTTCTTCAAGGATAGTGGTGAGTTGCAATAAAAGGCTTTTGAGCAAAGGCAGGGGAGAAGTTGAGGAAAAGATTTCAAAGGTGATTGCAATGAAGTGAAATGTCAATCTCTGAGTAACTGGTAGGGTACCTGTAGATATTATGACTGTAGAATAAGTATGTATTTCAGCAAAGGTGACAGAGTGACAGTTAAGTATCCTTTGGAAAGTGAACAATTATGGTTTTAAGAGGTCAATTGAATTGTAAGAAATTGTAGTTTGGCTAATAACTTTAGATATTATAGTACTATTGTGCTGGTGAAAAGCTAGAATGTGGTCAATGAAAATACCCAATTATTTGGAGTTGTCAGGACAGACTAAATTACCTGGGAGAGATTTTAAGAGAGTCAGCCAGAGGAAAAAGGAAAGTCAAAAGCTTATAGAATAAGTTTCACAGGTACTGGCATGGATTTTATGGTTGTTGGCCCAAAAACAGTTATATCTTCTTGTATGAGTGATTACAAGTTATGGCAGTTGCTGATGCTTCTGAGAATAAACTCATCTGCAGAAATATCCATTTTGGTTTACTAAAGGTCAGCTGGAGGGCTGTCAATGATGATGGAAAGGGGGCATGACTCAGTGGATCCTTATGAATCTCCAATGTATGAAATGTATATGACTATGAGTTGTGCCAAAGAGGGCTTAGAAGGCTCAGTTTGAAAATAGGATACTGCTAAAAACAGCCAGTGCCAGAAAGGTGTGCTAATGAATGGTCAACAAGATCAGAAGCTTTAAAAGTTTGTAATGATGACCCCAATTAGTAGTCTTTTGTCCAATATATCAAATATAAGATCTGTGGCTTGAAATAGGGTCACTGTAGTATTGTATCCTGGTTGTGAACCATGTTGTTGGGGATTCAGAATGTTATTGTAATGAATAAAATATATGTGGATATGTAAATTTCTCAAGAATATGACTTAAGAGTAGAAATTTTAGATAAGTGAGAAATTGTTAGACAAACCACGGTTTGGTATTTCTGGGAAAGTGGTGATATCATTTTTACATTGAAGCTGGAATAAATACTGTGCGACAACAAGTGGAGAAGTCTGTAGATAAATGCTTGACCTGGGCTGACAAAGTGGTGCAGCATATAGTGCTGGTGCCTCACTGCAAGTGTTTACCAGTTCAGTGCTTGGCTAGTGTAACTTCTTTGTAGATTATGCATGTCCTTTCTGTCTGTCTTGGTTCTCTGAGTGGTTTAGTTTCATCCTACCTCCAAATTGCATCTAGGTTTTCATGTAGTGTCAGTGAGTAAATCAGTGACTGTGTATGTGAATTCTGAGATATGCTGGTACCCTGCTCAATACAAACTTCAATGCCTTATGCCCACTAGTTGCCAGGATTAACTTATGATTCCCCACGACCTTGTAAGGGATAAAAAGGGATGTCAAAAAATAGATGGATGGTTGATCTGGCATATGATTTTTAGTAAAGAGATCGTAAAGTAAAAGTGCAAAGGAAGAAATGAGTCCCATTTGTGTAAATATGAATACACGTGATGCTTGTAACCTAAAACAAATATATTCTTATAAAGATATGTCAGTGGTTGAACAGATTGGCTTTGACCTAACATTTGCTCACTATATAAAATGCAGTTTGAAGTTTATGCTAGAAACAAAAGATACTAAGAAATCAAACCAAAGTTCTTATTTATTATTGTTTACTGAACTTTGGGTTGGCCCCATTATAAAGGGCCCATTTTCAGGTGGAACCAGGGAACAAGAAAAAAATTAAATGTACATAAAAAGACAAAGGAGCATTATATTATAACAATATCAGGCTTCAATGAACAAATCCAGAGAGGGAGAGACCGCATAGAGCTTGTTTCATGACTGAATACACTGCAATAGGAACTGAAGCATGAAAACCTAAGTTCATAGGTTCACAGATTAGTGCTAAGTTTAACTGCCCTTGTGGGCCATTTTAAGCCTAGCCAATTAACCCATGTGAGAATCAAACCCTGCACTTTATGTCTGTAAGGCAAATATCTTAACCAATATGCTAACCTCCCTAAGCCACACTTAAAACCAGTTGTGACATCCCTACTCTAGACCAGTGATCAAGGAGTCTCAATCCTCCTCATGAACACCAGTGAGGGATGTTCACTTGGAACAGAAGTAGAGACGCACAGTATTTCCAGATGCAGCTTTCTTAACCAAGCACAATTCCCCTTAAAAGCACACAGGGAACATGCTCTGGGGCTGGGTTTTTCACTCTCTCACCAGGCCCCAAATAAGACTCCCCACTGACACAGCAGTAGAGTGGAGTCCTCAGCAGAGTTTTTCAAGCAAAGTCCACCACCACTCTCTCCATGAAACCAGTGCTCTGTGTCCCTGCTACAAGTAGCTGACGCACACAAACACACCACACACACAAACACACACAAACACACACCTGGGAAAGGCGATTTACCAGCTATGCCCCTTTTCCCCCACACTACAAGGTAGATACTGCCACCAGAACACTCCAAAGCCAGCAACTCCAAGGCTCTTACAAGAGTACCTAATTATGCTGAGTAGAATATTAATACAAATTATAGTGTTTGCCCAATGTAACAAGACTTTCAGGAGTGACCACAGTGTCACCAAAGTACTCTCAAGGGTTAAAATATTCTCTAAAAGACCAGCTATGATGAAAAGTTTAAATATATTTAATAATAATAATAATAATAATAATAATAATTAATAAAAAACATGAAAATACTAAATATCTATTTACAATAAACACCAGAGTTTCAATCACAGGAAACACTAAACCAACACAGATGGATAGATTCACACAGATACATAAAAACAGTACTCAACTAATCTCACTATATTTTCATGACTGATCTAAAGATCATTATTCCCTGGTTACTTACTAAAGCAAAGCAAGATGAAGTGGGTGAGTGATCCTTCTTTGCCAGGTTTCAAAAAACAGACTGCCCTGAGACTTCTGTCTCATCTAGTATTAAAGCATCATTTCAGTGCTGGATTACACAATGACATCTCATACACCTGGTCATCTGACTCCGTTTTCCCACACTATCCCCTTTACTAGAAAATGACCCAGAATCCATCTTGTGTGTCAATAATACATAAACAAGGCTTTGCTAAGATGCGTTATATTATCCAGAAGCTTAAAACCATTTCAAAAACTTCCACCCTTTCAGGGATGCAATTACTTCAACCCTAAGGACAATACAGCAAGATTCCTAGTCCTCGTTTTCACAGACATTTTGTCTCGGTCTACAATCAGAACTGTAAGATATAATCTTTATAGCCTAAACCAGGCAATTTAATTTTAGTTAGCTAGACTGAGATTAACATCTTCTCTTCCAGTATCCACTGTTACGATACAATCTGACATAACAGGCGTATTTCTTTTCTGTCCAGCAGGACCAACTGTTGGTACATTGTTAACACAAGCAGCTTTACAAACACATTTTTTCAACATAAGCATTCAAACAAATCAGCTTGATATACAAATGATGTGCAATTCTTTACAAACTCCATCTAGATATGCTAGGGTATGTTACACATCCACTGCCATGCTTCTCCTGACATAGCTGGCAGTACCTCACATCACACCAGCAAGTGATATATGTGGTAGAGTGTATGAGAAGTATCTATTTTGGGGTGGGAAATAGTTACAGGGCAGCATTGTGAAATATGTGAAGTCTATTAAAATTATTATTGCAGAGCTCTCAACCCATCAGGGAGAAATCCAGAAAAAAATCAAGGACACTTAAAATATTAACGCTATAAACTTGAGACATTGACAGAATAAGAGAATATGAATTAATATACATTTTCTGAAGTAAAAAGTCTATAAAGTGCTTAATTACTGTCATTATTTGAAGTGCAATTCACCACTTTTTTGTCAAAAGGCACCAGTTTTAGAAGGGATTAAGAGAGAGAGCGAGCGCTACAATTTGAGTCAAAATGAGGGACAATTAAGAGGTATAGTTACTGGTATACTTCTCAAACCTGAACAACATTGAAAATAGGTTCAAGGTCTTAAAAGTAGATATATTCAGTCAAAAATATGGATGCCAGATCAGCATAACATTTGAATTCTGAATAGCACATAACTCTTCCAACTTCCAGTAAGATTGTAGGACACAACTCAAACACAACTTTAAGGGGAGAATCCTATCATTTAAAATTCTTTCTGGTCTCAAGGATTTTTTTTTTTAATTTTTATTCTGATCTTTGTTTAGATTTTCAGAGCATGTCCCAGCTTTGTGTGTGAGGGGTTGAGGGAGGGGTACCCCCACAGGACTTTTCAAAGGTGTTAGCCAGATTCCATCTCAAATTGCAGTTGTACTAAACAACTCTCAGAGTCATTTACTAGTTTTGTCAGTGCTTTTCAGAGAAAAGCAGTCCAAGAATCAAAACATTCAAGTTGCTACTAACTTGCAAGAAAGCATATGAGCAATGCAAAACTAAAAACATTAGTAAACAGAGTTCTCTGTACATGTCATGTTATATTATATTTTGTATTGATTTTATGACACAACTGCCACTAGCTCTGTAGAAAGCATCTGAATGATGCAAGTTACAAACAGTAGTAGAAACTTCCCTTTTCTTTCATTCTTGTTTTATTGTTTTTGATCTCTGAATATTTGCTAACTGTAACTTTCTGACCTGCTGGCAGCTTTGCAAACAGCGTGTGTGTCACAAGGTTCAAACATTAAATTGACACAGCCCTCTGTTCCTTTCATTTTCTAGTCTAAAGTGTTGATTTCTACATACTAGCCACGTGCCCTAATTTTATGACCTGGGTGCTTCTAGTTCTGTAGAAGCAAATGTGATGCAAAGGTCAAACATTATAGACACACTCATCTATTCCTTTAATTTCACATTTTCCTTTGTGCCGACTTCCGGCTACCAGTCAAGTGTATTTTCTAAGCTACTGCATTGTATAATATGTTTTTCAGCATCTTTCTTTCTCTTTCAACCTTAAAACTGTATGTTATCGCTGTCTGGTCTCCCTAGTGTTATCTGTACACAATAAATGATACTGGGTAGGCTTTTTATCATCACTCTTAACAGTTTGCAATGCATAATGACTGGTTGATTCCCAGTCTGACAACCATTAGTCCTACATAATGCCATTCAAATTATGGTTTCCATTCCAACCATCTCACATGATAGCAGTATCACAGCAGTGACAGAACTAGATTTCTACCCTTTTTTTGCTACCTCAGTCTCTAATGCCTTGTCATCTACGTCAAAACAACTCAAGATAAATGGATCATTTTACTGCATGTGCACAGTGGCCTGACTCTTACTCTGCTCTTGCACACTTATACACAGAGTCAGAAGTGTCTGCTTTTCAAGTGAAGAGCATAAAGCAATCAGCTTATTGCAGTTAGATCTATTCCCCCCAGCTCGTCCATTGAGAGGGGAAAAAAAAAACGATGTTCCTTCTACTGATGGCACACCAACTAGGTGGCCAAATGCACAAGAGTCTCCGCCCACCCCAGCCTTTTAGGCCCAGTTTCTGTGCCCTGCCCCAACCCTCCCCCTCAACTAATTTCTTTTAAACTGCAGAAACAGATGCAACAGTTTATACCCTGTCTGGATGGAGCACTATGGCATTCATGTATTGGTTAAAAATAGAAAAAAAATATTTTTAAACTGTGGCAAACTACTTGCTATATGTAGCAAGCATCTGCTACAATTTAGACTACACACCGAGTGCTACAGTGCTTAGGTTTGCTTTTTAAAGCCAGTATTGTCTTAATGAAAGATAGAGATCATCTGGTCATGTCTCCCCAATACTTTGCATAAGGAGCAGTTTCTCCTCTCATCATACCCTAGCTGTCCTACAGCACAGTGTCACTGTAGAGTTTCCACCTCTCCAAGTGCCCAAAGCAAGACTTTTTTATACATATATGAGACTTTGCTAGACCAACTCCACCTACATCTACTGCAAAAGGACTGGATTTCAGTTTATTGCCAAAATAAAAGCTCATTTTTGTACACTGTCATTTGTTTATAATGTTTCATGTAATATTTAGGTATTTTAAACACAAAATAACAGTTTAATCCTATTAAAAGAAACTTAGCATTTGTGTTCTTAAAATCTATGGACATTTGCCATTTTTGATGTTTTTCACAGGACACATGCCCAGAATATGGACCGACTGCTTAAAGTGGAACATGCGACAACCCTATGTCATTGGCATTACTGGAGATGCATAGCACATATTGGAAGCCTGCTCTATAATACAATACAACAGTCTGTACTGCATTATCACCATTTCTTAATACAGTAGCACCTCTCATTATGGATAGATAAAAAATCACTTGTTACGAGACCATGTGCTATGGAGTACTCACTCCATTATATAGGGATGTTAATCACAAGGGTACCACTATCGGTCTTTTGTCTGTATTGCCAAGATTATAGAACGTCACATTCCAATAATTACTATATTTAAGATAGTGCAGCTATGCTCTAATATGCATGCTACTTCTTATACTATGTTGTGCTCTGCTTCCTTTTCATTGTCACTCTTATACTAAAAATACTGTGTGCTTCATTGGCTAGGATGGCACCTTATGTTTATCACTGATTTTATTAAGGGTATGTCCAAAAGCCATCCAAACCAATATACATCCATTTATAAGCCACTTGTCCTAGTTTTCCCAAGATGACAAGGATATCCCCATGTCTCTCAAATATACAAAATTTTCACAGACCATCCAAATTTTTGCCTTATATTTTGGGTTCATTTCTCATAAAATTGTGTTATTCTGGCAAATCTTTGAGGGTTGAATTCAGAAAATAATGACAGAGTAATAGTGTCAGACTTCATACCCTTCAGAAAATTCATGCCAATAAAAAAACTGGGTACTTACGTATTATCGCAATCAGATTTTGCAATGTACTGTACTTTCCGCCTTTAGTTTAAATTTAAAAAAATATAGTGCATTAGGGAAGGGTAGTGTGTCTAAAAGTATGCCGGGATATTGGTGGGTTTTTTTTTAATGTTTTTATGGGTAAAATTTTTGGATAGGTGCGTTGTGTGCTGAAAACTAGCGTTACGTTGGTACGTATATTTATAGCTGAACTTTGAAGGTGCTTTCCATTTCAGAGCTGTCGGAAGGAGATGGTCGCATAGGAATTATGGAAGGATTTACCAATTTGGCTGTCGTTGGAAGGTGTTCGTATCGGAATGAAGTTATCGAAGGATTTGGGGATCGTTTTCCTTTTGGATGTATCGTTGGAAGGTGTTCGTATAGGAAGGAGTTATCGAAGAATTTGGGGATCGCTATCAAAGGAGTTGGAAACTATCGCTGAAACTTAATTTGTGGTTTTTTTGGATATATCGTTGGGACAATCGGTGTTTTTGGACTTTGGGAGCTATCGTTCGAATTTCGGTTGGTTAAAAAGGACTTTTGGATTTATCATTGGGGCAGTCGATGTTATTTTAAAATTTGGACTTATCGAAGGACTTTGGTGGACTTATCGAAGGATTTTGGGAGCTATTATTGGAACTTACTTTGGTTACAAAGGACTTTTGGAGCCATCGTTGGGGCAATCGAAGGAGCTTTTGGTTTGGGATTTATCGTTGGGATGTGTTACACATGTGGAGATTTATTTTCCTTTATTCAGTTCTTGGATTACTTAAAACAAAAAAGAAGAAAATGGAGACAAGTTAAGTGATTGAGGAAAAGTATTTAATGGTTAAACTGAGGAAAAGTATTTAATGGTTAAACTGTATTTATTAAATGGTACATATGCAATGTAATAAGTAAATTCAGAATACTGCTTTGTTTCTTTCTTGGTTGTCATGTATATTCGGTATATTCGAATGTCATTAATTTTCATAGCTATTAGGGTTCTACTGTTAAATATTGTTAATTGTGGATTCTTCAGTTGTTATATTGGTAGTCAGTGTAGATAGTTCAGAAAATGTGGATTGTTCACTGGGTGTTTTGTTTTTTTACTGTTGACAGCTTGGAAGTAGTTGGTTGGTTAATTGGTGTGGTACTTGGTATGGTTTTTCTGCTTTTTTGTGGAGGAAAGTTGTTAGCGATGGCTTTTAGTAGTTCTTCAAAGCAGTCTTTTGAATGTGATAGTTGTGTTTCACGCCACATATATTCAACAAGATAGGAATGTAGATGGTGACGTGCAGTTCCTCGCTGTTTGTTTCTCCACTTTACTGAGCCCCACATTATTTCTATATGTTGTGTATGCACTCCAGTGTCAGGGTCAACAAAATTGTAGCTGTGATTAACTTTGTCATGGCTGAAGCCAGCTTTTTCCAGTTGTTTTGTTTGGTATGCTTTCCAGGAGTCTGAGTATATAATGCTACCTTCTTTGATGTTTTTTTGTATTTGGTCAAACAATGTACAGGCAGTTCTGTCAGGCACTTTTACTACAAAAGTTTCTTTCGTTTCCCTACAGATCCCTCCAAAAATCCACTGTTGAGGTAGAATACGACCGCTGTTATTTTTCCGCCGAGTAAATAAACTTTCATCAATTTCCACTATATGCCCTGGCCCTCCGATCATTTTCTTCTCTTGTTTTTCCAACTCCATGGTGCATACATCCCTTAAATAATTACTCCAGTCGATAACTGTTTTGTCAGCCATATCCAATTCTTCACAACAAAAGTTAATGCTAGTTAACTGCTTACACCAACAGTATATAAAACGAACAGCAGTTATGAAAGAAATTCTACTTCCTTCAAAAAAGTTACCTTCCCGAACTCCTATATGCTGGTAGTATTTAGTAGAGTTGCATTTCCAAAATATTTGTTTTCCATAGTATAATTTCATTTCACGTCCTGAACTGCATTCCTTTAAACTGTGTATAATTCCATACTGTTGAAATAACTGAATTGCCTCCTTATCTGTGTTAGGTAAATCCCACAATCGCATTTTTCACAAAACTAAGATTACAGCAATCAACTTAGATGGTTAATAACTATATGTCTTTTGACTAGAGCTTTGACAACTTTTGTATAGCACGAGAAATGGAACACATGCAGAGATGCTTTACTGACATGCGTAAATAGCGGTAAAAAAGGGTCAAGCTATTTTCAAATGTTCTTTTCTCTGCGTTTTCAAGTTTAAATACTACTATAACTTAAAACTTTTATAGAAAGGACGTTATTTAGTTTTAATACCGTTAATTCCGTTTATTTAAGGAAAATACAAGCAAATATTTTAAGCTTGAAAATCTGGTTGCGATAATACGCAAGTACCAAAAACTGTTGTGCTATAAATTTTCTAAGTTTGTAAGATGAACATTACATGTCCCTATTCTGGGGCCTTTATTCAGATTTCATGCTCTAGCAGGTTGAGAGGTATGGATGCCCCACATTTTCACATGCCAATCAACAGTCTTCAACTCACTTTGTAAAGGCCCCTCTGCATTTCTAGGGTGTCTTCCACAGGGACACATTTAAGTCATCCACGAGTGTTACTCCAGTAAAGTGAATTACATATTGGGGTGGCATCCTAACACACTGACAGTACTGATTAAGGTGTTTAAAGCCAAGTGAAACAGCAGTGACTGTATTCTGAGACCTAGATCACAAAAAAAATCAACACCATGTACTGTTGAGTGCCTAGATATGCTACATGATGCAACGTCATGTCAGCTACTTGTATTCATGAACTCGCTTATGCAGCCTTCCTTCTCTGCCTTGGAAAAATCCAATACTTTCCCTTGCAGAAATCCCTTAAAGGTGCAATTCACTTTTACTTTAAAAATCCCCTGTATACTCTTCAGGCATATCCGCCATATAAAAGTTGTGGGTTCTATAACCATGGCACTTGGATTAATTTCCCATTACTAATACTGCAGTACAGCACAATAGGTTGTCACACTCTGGAGAGTGCCACCCTTCAGAAAATATGTTAAATTGAGGTCCCATATGCCACAACTGTTAGCACAGGTGGATAATAAGAAGGACTTGTTCAAAAGAGTAGTGGAACGTCTTGGGTGCCTTGGCCATTTATCCCCTCTTCACCAGCATCTTTATAAACCCATATATATATATTTTTTTAAAGTGTCAAACAAAAAATTGATTTTGTTAGCTCCACATATAGGAAGTCTTTTTGTTCAGGGGGAATAGCTAAACTGTTTTGACTGTATACACTTTGTGGTGTAATACAGGCAAATCCCTTCTCCATTATTGCTTCCTATGAATGAAACATTCTATTAAATACCAAGACCAAAAGTGCTAAAACCCACTGGGGAGTAAACACTTGCTAACATACATCATCAATAACACTGTAAGTAGGTGTACATTGAGAAACCCAGCATAACTATTACAAAAAGATTGCTTAGATAAAAAGGAAAGGACTTTCAACTGTACATTCAAAAGTGCAGTTGAAGAGTTTTACCAGAAATTACATTCCAGATGCTTTCAAGTGAATACTCAACCCAATACAGGAAGTAATTGCAAAAAAACATATTACAGGAATGATCTGATCACTGGTTTTACCACTCAGCTGCAATTACTGCATTTGTTTTTAAAGTCTACAGTCCTTCTAATATCAGTGTAAGATCGGTTTGAAAAAGCAACACAATGCTTTCTGAAAAGTAATAATTCATTGAATTATTAGTTATTTTGTAACAGAAACGTCAGATAAAATGGACCTAGGGGATAAATTATTTGATGCCCTAAAAGTAAACATGTGACACCTTCAACGGTTCATAAGAAATAACTAGGCTAACTGCTCAAGAGGACGGTTAAAAAAGTGGAATAATGAGATATGCAGCAGCAGATTTGGTAGGAGTAAATGTAAATTGTTTAATCCATATATATATATATATATATATATATATATATATATATATATATATATATATATATAAAGTTGGCAAGAACCACCTTCAAATGTATGTACATCTGCAGACAATAGCTTAGTATCACTAACAGGTAATAGGTAGTTCTGATATTAAAACTATTTGCAAAATTTTTCCTGCAAGAAACCAAAATGAAGGCAGACTAAAAAGCAACTAATATGTATGGTGTTGATGACAGTAGGACTTTAACATCTCAAAGAAAAAAATAATGGAAATAAGCAACATATAAAAAAAAGATATATGTAAATAACATGACCGATTTGAAAGAACTTTATTGAATAATTAAATTAAATGCAAATATTACACCAGGTCTTAATGACCAGGTCCCATTACTCCCTGCGTTGTAAAAAGAGCTTTGGTATTTAAACCATTTTTATATATTAAGGTATTTATTTGTTTTCCAGACATTCAACAATTTTGTTATAAAAGTTATTTTATATTTTTAATCAATATTCAAAACAACACTTTTCTGCTGTGTATGTTAACACGTTTTTGCACAATTTAGTAACTTTTATTCAGGCATTGTTTTGATGAGTATATGATTTTTAAATGTGTCATTGTTTTATTGAATAATTGGTATTGAGGAATGATATAAAAGTATGATTTACTGAATGCTTCATTTGTTCTGATGAAGTCCCAGAGTGAATACTGAGGGATGAAAGCGCTTACCCTTTGGAGCTAAATGGATTTGGAATAAAGCTGTTTTCATACAAAATTTTTGGTGTGGAGCTTATGGTGGAGTTGAGCCCTGGAGCACTTTCATCCATTCTAAATAACAGGACAGTCTGATGATACAAAGCATCCATCTTGTGGCATAAGGGTAACAAGGGAGTATTAATTCACTGAGGGTGGCTAATGCCCGATTAATAGGTCTTGAAATTCTCAATTCTCATCCTTCTGAAAAGAGACAAGGAACAAAAAAGTGGCAGAATTCAAGAATATAGGAGAATAACTATCTTGATAACAGTAACCCTTATCATTTTATACAACAAATAGGTTTGTGTGTTTTTGTAACAAAATGTTTTTTCAATGAACGGCCAAAAAGGTCATCAGCAACAATTAACATGAAATAGGACTGTGAAACCTTGTAGTTATTCATACTAGTTCAGGTTCACTGGGTGCAAAGCTCATTGCATTAGGGAGTGAGGGGGCTTGAATCCATGTATAAAAATAAACGAATTACGTAATTAAATAAATGCTATATCTCAAAGAAACACCACTTGAGATGCACAGTAGCAAACCTCACCACTGCACTACAAATCTCATACACACCTTACAAGACTGACAGTCTAGCGCCTTTCCAACTGCCAGCAATACAAAAAGAACAGTTCAATATTAATAAAAGAACATCTTGGAATATAGACCTTTACTATAAACTAAGAGGGTGGGAGTTAAAGGAAGTAGGTCCCTTTACAGACACTTGAATGTACAAACCTGTACAGGGCAGCAGCCACTCATCCGTAAATATATATTTTTTTCAATATTACCATTTTAATCTAACATTAAAGGAAACTGGAAATTAGTCCATGGCAATACTTTCCAGTTTAATATTTCTCCATTCTGCATCAATACTGAATGTATTTACTATGTGCCTCATATCTGGATTATTCACATGACTAAAAGTAAAGGGGTGACATTACTAGTACTTTTTAAATATATAGTACTACTACAGTATAGAAATATTCAAAAGCACTACTGCACTGAAGTTTATCACAGTACATATGGGAGTGCCTTTAAGAGGGCTTGCCCTTTAATCCCAAATTGTTTTTTTTAGTAAAGGTCTGAATTTTGTATGACTGATCATAGGAAGTTACTAGGCTAATGGCCCAAGGGCCCTTACAAGCCTAGCCAAGTTCTTACTCATTTTCACGATCAGCACCTATTGCCCCTGTCCAAGAGGGACACAGGTGGAACACCCAGACTGAATTTATGGTCACCCATCCAATTGTCCAGATTGCGTTTGAAGAGGACCAATGAGGTACTCTGTTTGACATGAAGTGGAAGTCTGTTCCAAAGGTGTGGTAACCTCTGGGAGACTAATCTGTTCCTCCAGCAGGCTTATTAGAATGGGTTATTATTCACTTTTGTGTGTATTACTATTGCTGTTCAGCCTTATGTATGTATCTATTATGATTACAATATACAATATGTTGTTACTAAATCCACACCACTGAAAATTTGGCTTTATAATCTAAGGTTTTGTGTATATATATATATATATATATATATATATATATATATATATATATATATATATATATATATATATATATATCTACACACACATCCTTACACACACACACCTCCTTACACACACAGACACACACACACACACACACACACACCTCCTTACACACACACACACACACACACACACACCTCCTTACACACACACACACACCTCCTTACACACACACACACACACACACCTCCTTACACACACACACACACACCTCCTTACACACACACACACACACACACACACCTCCTTACACACACACACACACACACACACCTCCTTACACACACACACACACACACCTCCTTACACACACACACACACACCTCCTTACACACACACACACACACCTCCTTACACACACACACACACACACACACACACACACACCTCCTTACACACACACACACACACACACACACACACCTCCTTACACACACACACACACACACCTCCTTACACACACACACACACACACACACACACACCTCCTTACACACACACACACACACACACACACACGACACTCCTTACACACACACACACACCTCCTTACACACACACACACCTCCTTACACACACACACACACACCTCCTTACACACACACACACACACACACACACACACACCTCCTTACCCTTACACACACACACACCTCCTTACACACCTCTGTACACACACACACACACACACACACACACACACACACACACGAGCTATTTGTAAAGTATATATTTAAATGAATGAAGTGAACATGCTTATATCTAGTCCATTTAGCAATTACAAATATTTTTAAAGTCACTGAATAGGATGCTACATGTTTAAGATCTTTCAGTGCAAAATTTGATTGTCATTTTTAATGGCTTGATTAAGCCTCATTTATGATAGTAAGCTGTGTCATAAGATGATTTGCTTTTTACATATAAAAGATGTTATTTGTATATGAATTTTATTAACACTGAAGTGTCTGAAAGCTTTGTTTTTTTTATTTAAAGTATATCGGCACAACATTGTGGAAACTGCTTTTATTTAGGAGTTTTACTAATGTCACATACCAGGTTAAGATCTTTAGAGTGAGTAACCCATGTACCATTTGACTTTTACAGGAAGCATTTCCAACAACGCAGGGTCAGAGATTGCCTTGTATGCAAGGCAGAGATCATCTCGGAGTAGTCTGTATGAAATGGAATAAAGTGACAGTGAATTCAGATGATCCCCATAGTGCAGATGGTGAAGACCTTGAATTTTCCTTGTGAGGAACCTTTGTGGTTTCTCCAACTGCTGCAGGTGCTTAGAAAAGTGCATATCAAAAGGGGCACTGTACTCAACTATTGGCAGGATGAGAGTACAGGGAGGTTATAACTCTTCTAGAGGCTATAACCTTACTTATGAGATGAGCAATATAGAATGCCCTTCTTATCACTGTGGGGACATGGTGGTCAAAGGTAAGGCTGCTGTCAACCCATGTGCACAGGTCTCTCACCACTGAGTACGTACTTAAGGTGTTGCTATTCATGTGGTAGTTAGCAGGAACACTGCTTTTACTGAAAGGAATGCAAATACATTTTTTTGCATTGAGATTAAGGCCATGACTTTGGCACCAATCAATCATTTGTTTAAGACCCTCTTGTAGAATATTGACATCATTTGGAGATTTTATGACCACTCCCAGTTTGCAATCATCAGCAAACTATCAGCTACAGACTTTTAGTTTTTGCCTGTACTTCGGAGAAATAAGATTCCTAACAGTAGAGGTCTCAGAGAACTGATCCCTGTGGAACACCACTGGTTACAGGTTTGCTGTTGGAGGTAGATTCCCCTATTTTGACTATATGAATTCTGTCAGTGAGATAGTTAGTGACCCATCTAATGATAAAGGGGTTGATGTCTAGTTGAGTGAGTTTGTCAATGATGCCCGAGTGGGGGATATAGCGTCAAAAGCATTGGCTAAATTCAGGTAGGCTGTATGCACAGATTTCCCCTCATCTAGGGTCTTGGTGACCGTCTCGAAGAAGGCCACCAGGTTTAACAAGCATGATCTCCCTTTGATAAATCCAAACTGAGTAGAGTCAAGTGTTTGGAGATTACCTATATCTTTGTTGATAAAGTCCATGATGATTCGCTCCATGGCCTTGCAGATAAGGCTAGCCAGGCTAATAGGTCTGCAGTTCCTGGGGTCAAGCACCACCTTTGTGCAACAGAACAACAGCGGACGTTTTCCAATCAGCTGGTACGAAGCCGGTGCTTAGACTATGATACTGATATTCCGAGAATGTTATTTTTAAAGACTGTATTGCATTTCATCTCTTTTTTTTTGACAGTACCAGCAGTATGGCTCAGAAATGCCAATCACTGATACCACACCTAAACCAGCAGGAAAGGTTAATGTGGTGCTTATTTGAGATATTGCCTAAACAAGTTTCTTGTTGCTCATTTGACCAAACAGTTTTGATTATCTGAGTTTCACTGAAAAGCAATTTGTGAATATAAACTATATCCAAGAAACATCACATTGTGAGACAATGAGCTATTCAAATCTCTTATACAAAAACATAGCCAGACACTGCTCCTGGGCAGAGTCTGAAAAAGGCCATGGAGACCAGTGCTCTGCCTTGGAGAGCAAGCAAACAAAGATGAAACAGGAGATTTCTACTGAAATTAAACAGGAGTCCTACATAAAAAATGAACAAAATCATCTCATACCACAGCCCTCAGAGTTTACACAGAAGCATACTTTTCTATCAGTGTCCAATTACCAACACACATCTGTTATGTATACCCATGGGCATGCGTGCTCGCACACACAGACACACACTAAATGGTGAGGGCAGTCTTGTTTAAAATTCAACTGTTAGTGTGTAAACCACATGGGGCTACAAATACCATTACTTAGTTTAGCAAAGCTAGGATCTCATGGTAGTAGGAAAGGTGGTGATCCCTGAAATGTAGTCTGACCAAAAATAGCACTTCTGGCCCTCGCCTCTCAGACACAATACCTCCCTACATTCCACATGTCTGCTCCTCTTACCCCTAACAATGTACATCATCCACACCACTTCTCTTCTCCCATGTTTCTATAGAAAATCAGAGGATTCATGTAGAACCACTGAAGGGGTTTCAACAAACAAACCAAAACCAGTTTGCAGAAACCATCTTCAGCAAACACTGAAACTTTTTGTTTGCAGGGGACAAGCCTCCCTGCACCTCACATGTGGGTGGAAACCCCTACATGCAACAGAATTATATATACCAACTTTGTGGAATCTCAACAGTGAAGAAAAAGTCAGTCTTCACTTTAGCCAAAGGCAGTTACAGCTAAATAGCTTCGGTTTCACTCCATTCATTGAAATGTGTAGGGAGGTTGGCATAATGCTTAAGGTGTTTATATTACAGACAGAAGGCACAGGGTTTAATTCTCGCATGGGATAATTGGCTAGTCTTAAAATGGCCCACAAGGGCAGTTAGCCTAATTCTAAGCTATGGAACTATGAACTGCCTTCAACAGATTGACATGCTCCGGCAGTCAGGGTGGCATAATGCTTAAGGTGTTTATATTACGGATAGAAGGCACAGGGTTTAATTCTCACATGGGATAATTGGCTAGTCTTAAAATGGCCCACAAGGGCAGTTAGCCTAGTACTAAGCTATGGACCTATGAATTGCCTTCAACAGATTGACATGCTCCGGCAGTCAGGGTATCACATGAACCATGGCCACTTCTCTCGATTCAGTGCAACTGTCCTATTATCAAATTAAAGTGCAACCTAGACCAACAGATGGGGAATAGGAAATTTATACCAGGCCTGGCACACATGTCCCTTATGGACATAGGTAGCTTGTAAATGCCTGGCCCTCAATGTCCTGTTTGGATAGAGGACATCATTATTCTTTCAGGAAAACTTGGCTACACTTAGAAAGGCCCCCTGGGTCATTAGCTTAGTAACAATCTTCTTCAAGAGTAATACCTGACTGCTGCAGGTCTTCTCTCACACAATCCATCGCATCTCTTTGCTGGACATCCTAATTTCCTCTTGCCTTCTCCTTGTTTCCTCCAAATCATCTTCTGGTTTCTTGCACATATGCTTAAACCACTGTAATCCATTTTCATTGACCTTCTGTGCAAGTGGAGCTACTTTGGATGCACAGTGTGGTCTCACTGAATAAAATGTTGTAATTTGAGCAGAAGCCAAACACCTGTCTCAGACACTTCCTCAACCACTATGCCTTCACTGTACATGTTTCTGTACCATACTGCAGCACTGGTTATAACACTGTTTTGTACTCCTAACTTTTCTGATTTTTTAGTATTTTTGTGTCGCTTACTAATCCAGACACAGTTACAGTTGGCTTCATCCCCCAGATTCCAACTTGGAACTCCTCATTCAGACTTCCCCTCTCCTTAACTACACCTCCTAGACACTTGAAAATGTTAACCTCGTCCATTATTTTTCTTCTACCTCAGTTTTCAGCCTCTTCTGATTCCCCAATTTTGTCCATGACAACTGTCTTGTCTGATCTCAATTTCATCCCATGTGACCTCAGTTTTATATTAATTTCCCATATTTGCTGAAGTTCATGTTAAGACACTGCATGTAATGCCACATCCTCTGCATACATCAGTTTTGCTAATCTGTCAGCTCTAAATTATTTACTAATGTAGTCCATCTCTTATAAACAATAGCGGGCTCACAGTTGAGCCCTGATGAACACTCAGTCCAACTGGGAACCCGTCTGGGTCTGAATGCTGTTCATACATGTGTCATTGGGTCCTTGTACAAAGCCTGCACTATGTTTACCAATGCTTCAGGGTTCTGAACTATCACAGGACTGCCCAAATCAATTTTCTTGAAACCTTGTCATACACTTTCTCAAAGCCAGGAATGCCAAGTTGGACTCCCTCCCATCTTTTCTCCACTGCAAACATCTGATCATCTCCAAACTTACATTCTGTATTTTAATTTATTAATCCCCCTATTCAGCACTTTCATGTTGTGTGAAATACCTCTATACTGTTTCCAGTTGTGAATATGTACAGCAAATTAAAAAAAAAAAAAACAGCAGCACAAGGGTAATGGATGACCGATTATATGACAAAGAACAGGTAGTAAAATTACAATGCCCTGCATTACCATACGTACATACTGAGAGTAATAGCATACTGGTCAACTTGTACATACAAATTATACAAGCATGAGAAATCCATCAACAACTCATTCTTCCACTGCTTAAGCTGACTGTCTGGGACTCCAGGTTGCTCTGTATCATGCACACCAAGTAACTGAGAAACGCCGAGATCCTAGGAGTTTTCACTGTGAAACATAGTGACAATTCTACCCAAGTAGGTTAATGGGGTCTGGTGTATAGCTATTTTAGACTATGCCACTAGGGACTTGCATATGCCTGATTGTAGAATATGTATGCAGCATATGCAGAGATCCTCATCTGGAAGCCACAGCTAAACACTCACATTCTTGGACCATTAACCTCAAACAAGACAGGACCAGTGTGAAAACACAGAATATAGACTCATACACATGCACAAGCAAATACTTAGCTAACTCCCACCTATCAGTAAACAAACTGAACCACTATAATGTAATCAGTTTAAACAGAGAGAACTGAAAAAATAAGCCAAGAAAAAAACACACACTTGGAAGATCCCATCCAAGAGTAAAAAAAACTGCCATAGCTTGACAATCTCTAAAAAAATAAAAAAACGTTTTACTTACTTGAAATACCCAGCACGTATCAGATATATGTATGGTTTACAACTGGTAGTATTACTCTACAAACTTGTCAATTTTCAAATGATTCCTTCAAAAAAAAAAAAAAAAAAAACAAACAAACAAACAATCATGTAGCCAATATCCATGTAAAAAAGAATGGCTCTACAAGAATATTCCCCCTTTTACAACAGGATAAAAGACTGTACTAAACTTTCCTCCAGCTTTTCAATCTGACCGTGTGCTCTCAACTGAGCCAAAAAAAAAATCTTCAAAGGTTCACAACAGACCTCATCTCCTAAAAAACCATACCCCGCCAATAATGGGCTCTGCACCACTTTTCATAAAGTGAAATTACAATTTCTTCAATGTGAAGTACTGACAAAATGGTAATCAGACAAGAAGAATCTCTGTCTTCACTGCTTCGTTAATGTGAATGGGGACATTTTCACCTTTTTCAATGCCTCACCAAGATGAATGGAGACGTTTTCACCTCCTTTCATACCTACTGTGGAACTGTCTTTGCCACTGAAAAGTTTTTTTTTCAAATGAAAAGCAAGCAGTAATACCTAACCGGATGTGTTTTATTGTGGAAATAATGCCTGTCTAGAGGTGTTCTGAGGCCTGACACTCAGGGCTTACCTCTGAAAAAGGTTTAGTTCCATTTACTGGGTATTTGGTGCAACATTTGTTCAGGAAAAGAAAAGGACAAAGGTTGGAACTTTAATGGCTTTAAAGACTATACACAGCTCTGTGGAGAAATCTGTAAGAAAATAAAGAGATGGGCTGCCAGTCTTTCCTGATAAGGAAGATGATATTTTAGTTAGGAGTCGTTGAGGTCTTTCAAGTTGAGTGATGCTTAGACAAATACATGCCAAAAGGTGCATTATATTCAGTAATGGATCCAATGAGAGAGGAGTAACACGGAATTAATACTTTTGTATCCAGTGCAGATAAAAATCACAACAGCCAGAATGCTTTCTGAACTACTGAGGAGAAATGATATTCAAATGAGCTGTTATTAACAAGATTGTTTAAATCCCTTATGGCAGTGTCTGAATGGAGGGAGAGGTCATCTATATGGTATGTGATTTTTGTTTACCAAGATAAAATTATGCTACATTTTTTACATTTAATTTGAAACCACTGTTCTTGCACCAATTGTTAACATGGTCTAAGCCTTGTTGGAGAAATTGTGAGCCAATGGAAGACCAAAACTGACAAAGCTACCGGCATAGCAAAATCACCTCAAATGAATTTCATGGTGCTACTTGCAAAATGCCAGGAACCTAAAAAAAGAACTCCAAGTCTTCATCTCACACTAGAATATAGCCATCTGTGCAGTTACCAAGACGTGGTTTAATGTGGCAGAATACCCTGACAGTGCAAATTTTCAGTGCCTTCCACATTTTTAGACCAGTAGCTGCACAGGCAAGGGCTAAATGAAGAGGTGTCTTGATATACATTAATAATCATACCTCTTGGTTGGTCAAACAGGATGACATGCTGGAGTTCCTCCACATACAGATCACCATACACAAAATCCCATACCATATCCTAGCCAGTTACAAGTCACTCCATGTCCCAAGAAGTTCACAATACATACTTGGACATACTGGACACACTATCTAACCTAACACCGTTCTCTGGGGAGACTGATTACCTCTCTATAGACTGATAATCCTACACTGCCCTCAAATCTACAGTCATCTATTTCTGGACTTTGTAAATACAAACACCCTTGACTAGATAGTGAATATGCCCACTACAGGTGCTAACATACTGGACCGTGTACTGACAAACATGGGAGAACACTATATCCCATAATGTCTCATCCTCCTAGTAAGTTCTGATCATAAGGCTGTCTCCTTTGAGATCAAAATCACCTCCATAACCCCAATAAAACCTGCAAGTTAGGAACTATTCCAAGGCAAAGTATCTTTTATTTAAGTGACGGTTTGTCAAAATTCAATGCCTCTCCAAACCCAGAGAACACAGCAGCCTATCCTGAATTGCTCTCAGAAACTTTGTAAAACAATGTCAATGGCTGCACAAGGGTTGCTGCACCAATTAGAAGACAGCCCAGAATCAGCCCTAGAAACAGACTGTCCTTGTAGCATTCTAAATTAAACTGGATATACAATGAAAGAAATAAATTATTGCAAGAAAGGGAAGGTAATCCCCCAAAAAAAAAAAACTCACCCATCAAACAAAATAGGCAACTAAAAGGGCTAATTAGGTTAAAAAAAAAAAGCCAACTCTGAGGTTAAGATAGGGCCTTCTTCATCTACTGTGTCAAAAAGCTCAGGGGCAGCACAGAGCAATGTGCCGAACAGGTGGTTAATGGTGCCACAATCACCAAGCCTGGTGATACAGTGAACCTGATAGGAGACATATTCACTTCCGAATTTAACCCCCCCAACCGTCCTACAAAAAATACCCTCATAGATAACCAATTCAAATATAATTAGGGAGCATGTAAAGACTGTGTTCACTAAAGCCAACAACACAGCCTCAACGGGCCCTGATAACATCCTGGGATGCCTCCTGAACAGTCTAAAAATATGACTCATCTGGAACCCTACAGTCACTTTCTAACTATAGTTTTAACACAGGCTTTATGCCAAGAAAATGTAGGTCTTTAACAGCCATCCCTCTTCATAAGGGAGGACCTGCAGCAGTTCCTAAAAACAGCTGGTCATTAGCGTGACTAGTCTTGGAAAGAATTATCATGGAAATTATCAACAAGGACATAAGAGACCTCCAGACAGTGGATCCATCCTAGTTTGGCTTTGTCAAAGAAAGGTCATGCTTACCAAACATGGTGGACTTCTTTGAAAAGGTTGCAAAGGCAATAGATAAGATGAAAGTGGTGCATACTGCCTATCTAGAGCTGGCTAAAACATTTGATACAATTCTCCGCCTGAGCATTGTCAACAGACTTATGAAACTAGGAATAAACACCTTTATAACATGCTGGATAGCTAGCTAGCTCGCTCACAGATAAGACCCAAGAGGTTAAAATCTGTGAGGTCACCTCCACAAAGAGGCCAGTAACCAGTGGAGTCCCTCGAGGGTCTGTACTGGACCTGCTCCTCTTTGGCATCTACTTCTCAGAAGTCAAAGTCAATGACAAAGGCCTTTGGCTGACAAAATTCACAGATGATTATTGTAGATCGGAGTGCAAGTAATGTGTGCTGTATCTTTATATATGTGCATGTAAAGCCTTGACACACTTCTTAATCTCAAACACACGTATTCCAGAGGGCCATTTTGTAAGAGCAGTCACAGTGATAATTTGCATGAATATAATTGCTAGTTGTATACAAGTTTATTTATTTTACATTTGTTGACCGGGATCATCCAACTGGACACAATGTCCATTTTCAGTGGAGGTCCAGGGAGAAAAGCTCCAAAGGTAGTTACAAAGTTAAAGCCAGTAACCTTAAATAATAATGTGTTTGCATATAATAAGGCTACTTGAAGAGAACCCATGAAGACTCTTCTATTGTTTCCAGAATGGGAGAATGACAAGGTGTCAGAACCGGGATGGAAGAGAATAAAATCCAGAGCCATGAGATGCAGAGATGACAGTGAAGGAAAAACTAAAGCAGAAAAAGAGCCAGAAAAGAATCAAAGGTAATGAGAAGCAACAAAAACTGTTTACTTGATAGAAAAGACAAATAGAAGCATTACAGGGGCACAAACCGCACTATTAAGCAAGCAGAAGGCACAAAAAGTTTTAGAAAATGTTAAAACAAAATGTATTTGATGACAATTAACTGTAAAGCTAGACAAGCATGTTTAAAGATAAAATGAACATGTATAAAGCAAAATGAGTGTATTTCAATTAAAACTGGGCAGGTTTAGAATAAAACAAGCACAGGAAAAGTACACCGGGCATTAAAAGGCCTTAAACGAGCAAAATGAGTATAAGGGCAAAAAGGGCACATTAAACAGAAATGAAGCAAGGTGATGTTATGTGTTTTGGCAAAGTGCTACGTCTTGGCATAACTACAACTTCATATTGTATCAAGGGCATAACTAAAGTTATTTGAAGTATCTCAAAGTGTGTAAAAGTGTTTAGTGTGTGTGCTTATTACTGTTCATGTATTTTAAAGAGTTTACTGTGTGCAAAGTGCAAGTATTTCATGAAATACAGTCAAAGTACAGCCATTTTGAAAAGTTTCTTGTGCTGGGTATGTCTATTTACAAACTGCCTCCATTACAGAGTGTTTCTTGCACTTTATCGAACTGCCTAACAAGGTATCACCATTTTGGGGACATTTCAGTGTGCTGTATGCAGTTATTTGTGAAGTGCAATTACTTCGAAAAGTTACTGAGTTCAAGGCAAAGAGATGTCCAATTTATTTGCATGGTGCAGTTATTTGATACGTTTCTTACACTGATAAAAGGGGATTTCTTGCAAAACGACATTACAAAAGTATTGCAGTGCCAGAGAGTTATTCAGTCACATCACAAAGTTGTTTGAGATGTTTCTTAAAATGATAAACGACTTCTGCAAAATGATAAATGACTTTAGCATTTTAGTCTTTCAAATGATATTAGAAAAGTATTAAAATGCCTGAGATGTTTATTTCGCAGAATCCAGTTATTCAGAGGTACTACGAGTTGGCCTATTAGCGTTACTTCGAAAAGCCCAAAAAAGTATAAATTTAGAAGTACAAAGGTATTGGATAAAGTGCCGAATACTGGCGTACGTTTCTGGCATATGTATAAGGTTTGTGCTTATTTGCAAAGCCTTTCACTGGTATGTGTTAATACGGCAGACTGCTTTCGAAACCTCTACCACTTGTACTTGATCAGAATATTGCAGAGAATTGGAGAATATACAAGGAAGAGTACGATATTCTTATATAAACAGCTTATGCAGATAGGGATGCATGCACCACGGCATTCACTTTGCTAAACCTAGTTGGGTCAGAGTCCATAGAAAGAGACCGTTTATTTGTGTATGCACCTACAGTATAGGAGGGAGAAGATGAAAGCGGTCATATTGTTGTACAAGTCGAATCAAGGGAAGACCCAGAGTGTTTGAAGCACAGGTTCAGAGAAATGTGTAACCCCCAGACAAATATTACACTACAAAGGCATTTGTTTTACACGAGAGATCAGAAACCAGGGGAAACATCTGCAGCTTATATAATGGACCTGAGAAACAGAGCTAAAACGTGTCGGTTTGGTGATTTAAAAGATGAGCTGATAAAGGGCAGGCTTATATGTAATATTAACAGTGCTGCTGTGAGAAAGATTTTGCTTTGTGACAGTGATTTAACAAAGCAAAGCCATAGAAATTTGTCAAATCCATGAGGTAACAGAAAAACACACAAGTATGCTTACGAGTGACAAGGGCATGGTTTCAGTTGGCTCTAGAGCAAATGTAGACAGTATTCAACATGTGGCAAACAGAAGTAGGCCCAAGCATGTGGCAGCTACAGGGTTTCCAAGGAAGACTTTCAGTTTTCCAGCAAATTCTAAAAAAGGGAGCAAGTTCCAGCTCAATGCAGTACAAGCATGAATCAGCAAAACCCAAGTCCAAATTTATTGTTAACTGTCGCAATTATGGTGCAAACCATGAGTCTAAAAAGAGAAGTGCTCAGCATTTGGTCAGCAATGTCATAAGTGTAAACAATGGAACCATTTCCAAAAGTTCTGTAAATCAAGTAAGCCTGACACATTTGTAAAGAAAGGTCACACAAAGTAGCAAGCTGATCAAGCAGAGTCGAAGCAGTCATCTTTCTACGTTGATGGTCTATCTGTGCTTGATGAACGAGTTGATGCAGTGTATTTATTAACAAGGAGCGAAGTATTTTGTATTGTCCGGATTAATGGAAAATCCACACAGCTTCAAGTAGACACTGGTTCAAAGTGTAATGTTATATCAGCAGATACATTTGCTTAATTGAGAACTAATGAACGACTCAATGTAGCCAGTAAAATTCAAACTAAAGCTTCAGTGATGCTTTCATGTTATTTGGCCAAGAGCTGCTACAACTTGTTATTCCATGTATTAAAAATAAATTGCAACTGAACTGCAGAACAAAGCAATAGTACAAAAAAGAGTAACTAAAGTAAAAACAATGCTGAGCCCCAAATAGGTAAAAGTAAAAAAACTTTAATAAAATGACAAGTAAGCGCTTTCACAGTCCAGTAGATACAGGAGATGCACAAACTAGGAAAGCTATTAGATTTCCTTTGACTTTCTCTAGTGATTTAGGTGCCATATGTGAAATAGTTAAAATGAACTGGAACATTTTTTTTGCGAATGATGAACTTAGAAATGTAGTTCCTGATAAACAGAGTTTTTCATTTAATAATATGTCCCTTAAAAGACATTTGTGCTACAGGAAAACAAGGTTCTACACAAAACGTAAATTTGCAGAGACATGGCACTTAAACATGCAGACACTGTAGTGCCTGTAATTACATACATTCAGGGACAAGTTTTACACATTCAAATTTGAATTATCAGATAGAATTTTTATTTTATGCTGATTGTTCATCTAGAAATTTAGTTTACTACAGTTTTTGCAAAGCCTGTACAGTGTATTATATTGGTAAAACCAATCGCACAATCAGAGAAAGGATACAAGAACATACCAGAGATAAGAAATTGTAAAGATACCAGTGCTTTAGCCAAAAATGTAATAGAGTTTGGACCTCAACATAGTTAAGTTTTTTGTCTTGGAATTAATAGACACTAATAACAGGGGAGGAAATATTAAAATCAGGACTGAAGCCAGTGAATAAAGATGGATATTTTATTTTAAAGCTGATAAAGCACCAGGCATCAATGATGCCGTATCTTTAAAACCTTTTCTTTATACACGTCCTTATAAGCACTAGCTCTTTAAAAGTTAATTGTATTTGATGAAAGTAGCCTCTGTGATAGGTTGATGTATTTTTTAAAAAATTTGTGATTTTGTTCAGTGAAATCGTTTGCTGAAGTGGGCTTGAACCGTAAAAGCGCTTGTCATTTTATTTAAGTATTTTGCTTTTGCCTACTTGGGACTCAGCATTGTTTTTGTTATTCTATGTAGTGAAAAGGTGAGTGCAATCTTTACTGGGTCTCAAAGATAACTTGAGAATAACTTCTTTAGCAAAAGAAAGTGGATTCAATCATGCAAGTGCATTTCCAAGTTCTAGTGGTACTCAATTTACTAGCCAATTGTTTCTGAAATTTGCAAAAGAACGGGACTTTGTACATATCACTAGTAGTCCAGAACATCCTCAGTCCAATGGTCTAGCAGAACGTGCAGCACTGAGTGCAAAGCAATTACCTGAAAAGTCAAAGCGTGACAATACCAATGTGTTCTTGAAGCCATTTTCACAGAATATGCTGATGTTTTCGATGACAAGTTAGGCAAGCTTCCAGTTGTGTATTCTATGAAGTTAGACCCAGAGGTCACTCCAGTAAGACCAGCAAGAAGAATTCCAAAAGCTATGCAGGATAAAGTTAAAGCTCATTTAGATAAAATGGTGCAGCACAGAACCAACTGAATGGGTATCCTCTATGGTAGCAGCTCACAAAAAAGGCTCCGATTAAATCAGAATGTGTATTGACCCAAGAGATCTGAACAAAGCACTGAAGAAACCATATCATCCGATGTGTACAGTCAAAGTTGCAGTTCTAATACCAAATGCCACTGATTTCTCTGTCTTGCATGCAGAGAGTTCATTTTGGCAAGTGATGCTTGATCACAAATCTTCATTTCTAACTACTTTTGGTACTCTCTTTGGCAAATATTTCCTAAGGATGCATTTGGAATAAATTCTGCAAGTGAAGTCTTTCAGCGTGCAATGGAACAAATTTTTTGGGTTATCCTTGTGCCATAATAGTAAATGATTTATTGGTTGGAGGCAATGGTGAAGCAGAGCATGACAGAAACCTAAAGAATGTTCTAGACAGAGCATGTGAAGCAAACTTGAAGCTTAATCCTCTTAAGTGTAAACTCAGACTTCCAGAAGTTGCTTACGTTGGTCATTTGTTCACAAGAACAGGCTTGAGACCAGACCCAACCAAGCAAACTGCTAGTCTTGAAATGTCAGCACCAGATAATGTACAATCTCTACTTCAGTGAGTTGACAACACCTTTAAGAAAGCCAACACTCAAAAATGTTAAATGGTCATGGTTGGAACAACATCAGAAGGCATTTGAAGACCTTAAGCAGAAAATTGCCACCCCACCTACATTAAGATACTATGACATGGACAAACCAGTTACTCTTTCCTGTGATGCTTCAAAATTTGGTCTTGGTGCAGTCATACTTCAAGAGGGCAGACCAGTAGCCTATGCATCTAGGATACTTACCCAAACTGAGATGCAGTATGCTCGGATCGAGAAAGAGCTTTTGGCAATAGTATTTGCACGTTCAAAGTTTCATGATTACATTTATGGATGAGCTATGCAGACAAACTGACCACCATCCTCTAGTTACTATTCTGAAACAGCCTATGCATTCCACTCCAGTGAGATTACAGAGAAGGATGTTTAAAGTGCAAAAGTACAATTTCAAAATTGTCTACACAAAAAAGGCAAATTGCTTTTTCTGGCTGATACTTTATCCAGATCGTCCAGAAATATTACAGAACAGCTAGACACAGAGACTTTTGACTCTGATGCGGTCAGTGCATAATTTTTCCACCACTAGACAGAAGCTCAATCACTACATTAATGTTGGATGGCCGACAAAGCAATCTAGTGTACTACCTGAAGTGCAACTCTACTTTCCTTACAGAGATGAATAGTTGATGGAAGATGGCATTATTTTCAAAGGTAATAAAATTGTTGTGCCTGCTTCCTTACAAGGAGTACATCCAAATTTTGCATCATGGACACCCAGGATCCACTAAGAGAAGAGCCAAAGAACTTGTGTTTTGGCCTTCATTACCAAAAGACATTGATAAAGCACTTTCTTCTTATTCCATGTGGAACACTACTAGACCCCATTTGCAAAAGGAGCCACTTCAGCCAAGTCCAGTTCCTGAACTACCTTGGTCAATCTTTGCAACTGATATCTTTGAGTAGCACAATCAACATTATTTGGTTCTGGTAGACTCTTACTCAAATTGGTTTGAGATTGCTCTAGTAACCTAACCTAAATTCCTACTGCTGTTATTACCAAGTTGAAATGTCATTTCTCAGTTCATGAAGTCCATACAAAGTTCTTTCTGACAATGGTCGTCAATTTACTAGCCAATTGTTTCCGAAATTTGCAAAAGAATGGGACTTTGTACATATCACTAGTAGTCCAGAATATTCTCAGTCCAATGGTCTAGCAGAACGTGCAGCACAAAGTGCAAAGCAATTCCCTGAAAAGTCAAAGCGTGACAATAACTATGTGTTCTTGAATTTACTTAACTCAGAAATGTACCCCGTGACGATATTCTTGGCTCACCTGCTCAAAAAAAGACTACTTTCCAGGCAAACTAGAACTACACTACCTATTACTTCCAGTCTGTTGAAGCCTAAACCTAAGCATAATAAAACTATCAAGGCTCGGTTGTTTAAGAAGCATAATATCCAGAAGTTTAGTTACGACCGATCGAGCAGATTACTTCGTTCATTCAGGGAAGGAGAGATGGTAAGAATTCAGACAACGAGAGGTTTTGATCGAATAGGACAGATTACAGGCATCTGTGCTGAACCAAGATCTTATCTGGTAGACTCCAAAGGTGTGGAATAAAGGAGGAATTTTAGACATCTTCCTGTACCAGAATCACCATCACAACATTGTTACTGTGATGCAGACATAAGACCTAAAAGTGAATTAGACATTGCTTCCATACCAGAATGTGTTCAAAATCCTAATTCCAGCCCAGAAAATGATCAGAACAATCCACAGGTCAAACATTTTGCAGAGACTGTTCCAGCTGCGAAATCTCATTCACAATTCTACATCACACGTTATGGGCGAGTATCAAAGCCTAGTGTGAAATACACGGCAGCGTGGACTTGATTGTATATATCTGTGTATTTAGCATTGTGTAATGCATGAAAAAATGTGTTCGCGATTTCTGCATGCCAAGAGAGTTATGTCATAGAATCTAATTCTCAGAGAGGGAGGATGTAGATCGGAGTGCAAGTAATGTGCGCTGCATTTTTAAGAAGCGGATCAAGGCTTTACGTGCACATATACAATCTCAAAACACATGCATTCTAGAGGGCCATTTTGTAAGAGCAGTCACAGTGATAACATGCATGAATACAATTGCTAGCTGTATACAAGTTAAAGCTGGTAACCTTAAATAATAATGTGTTTGTATATAATAAAGCTGCTTGAAAAGAACCCACAAAGACTCTAATATTTTTTCCAGAATGGGACAGCGGCAATTATGAACTAGGAGCAGTCACCAATTCCATCAGATATGAGAACACCCTTCAAGAAGGTCTAAAAGACAAACTCTCTCTCCCCCATTTACACACCATGTGGTATATTGGGCAATGAACACCTTTCACTGCTCATTGCTTCTGTAGCAGTTAAGGGCTTTACAGGCTCAGGTTGCTAGCCCAAGGCCCAATCATCCTCAGAGGGTGCACCACACACACTCTCATACACACCTAGGGCCAATTTAAAGAGTCCAATCCACCTACTGTATGTCTCTGGAATGTGGGAGGAAACCCATGTGAACGCAGAAAGGACATGCAGACTCTACAGAGAAGGGACCCCAGCCCAGAATTATAGCAAAGAACCTCTTGCTGTGAGGTGGTGACAATGCTAACTGCTGCACCACTACACCACCCTAACACACACATACTCCTGGTGCCAAAGACAAAGCTTAAAACTCAATGCAAAGAAATGAATTACAGTGCCTTTTAGGAAGATCAACACCCAGGGTAACTACATAATCAGTAAAACACCCCTAAAAGCCTACACTCACTAGTCAAGGATCTAGGATCTCATATAGATAGCAACCTAGCCTTCAACTGACAATCTGCAAGGTAGTAAAAAAAAAATCCTTTTGTGTTGTTCAACGTACAAGTAAGGGCACGGAATCTAGGTCTAGATACGTCATTCTATCACTGTACTCAGCCCTCATCAGACTCATCAAGGAGTATAATGCCCACTTTGGTATGTACCTGACCTGACACATACAGCAACGGAAACAGCCAGAAAGGTTCCTTACAAAAAGGATACAGGGAATAAACACAATATCCTAAGCCGATAGTCTCAAAGTCTTGTCTGTCCCTTTACTTGGTATCAATACAAACTTCTGACAGATCTTTTTCTGGCATACAAGACATCCCAGGAGCATGTTATAATGCAGCTTTTGCACATCTGCAAAACAAACAGCATCAGAACTACTAGATCAAAAGAATAGATTCTGCTCGCCTCACAAACAGAATATGTTAGAGAGCGAGAGAAAAAAAACCCAAAAAAATGAAAAATCAAAACCTAAGAGAACTCCTGTTCTGTGGTAATAGCTCCCTACCCATGTGAAAGATTTCCTCCCTAACCCTATAAAGAAGGACTTGGACCAATGGATAGGTAGTCAAACTGATGGCTGGTCAGGTGCCTATGTCTCTGATGGATAGAGGCAGCCAGTAAATCTTCCAATTGGGGTGCACAGCTAGGCTTATAAGAGCCCTGGTAGTCATTAGCCTAATATACACCTATGAATAGCAACACCCAGTTAACAGTCGACTGCAAACTTAGATAACTGTAGGTCAGGAGCGCTGGCCTAAAGGTCCAAGAAAATGATGCCAAATAGGGGAGTGCTCAACAATGAACCTTGTGGTGCACCACAGGCAACTTTTCTGCTTTCAATAGTAGTACTTGTGATTCTAACCACATGGGTTCTGTCAGACAACCAGATAGCTATCCATCTAATGAGCATTTACATTCAGATTTATAAGACTGCTAATAATAACCTGCATAGGGAATAGTGTCAAAGGCTTTGACCGGGTCTAGATATGCTGTATGTATTGTGTAACTACTGTCCACTGCTTCTGTCACTTTTTCAAAGAAATTAGTGCAGTTAAAAAGGTAGGACATTCCCTTTACCATGCCAAATTCATAAGGATCCAGGGTTGCAACATTTTCAATGCCCACATTAATGGGGTCTGAGATAATATGTTTTGTAGCTTTACGTAGGAGGCTAGATAAACTAATCTGTCTGTACTTACCAGGGTCCATGGCTGGATTACCCTTGTGTACTGGCATTACAAAGTCTATTTTCCTGGCTTCTGTAATGTAGCCAGAGAGAGGCTTACATTAAAATGGCAAAGTACTGGTTGGGATAGGCCATATTTAGCATTGATAATCTAGCAACATGGCATATTATCAGGACCAATGGATGAGGTGTTCTTATCTTTTGAGAGGGCTGATGAACTTGTTTCATAGCAATTAAAGGGGTGTTTGGGTATGTGTAATCTGTGGAATATCTACAAATGTGGGTGGCATGCAATTTGCACATTTGTCAGCTAGGATATTAGCTAAATCATATGAGTAAGAGCATGCATGCAGTATTTCTTAAGTTATTTAGGGCAAGTAATTCTGTTCTTAAAGTACTTTTAAAATGAATGAGTCAAAAATTTACAACAAAATTTCCAAACAGAAACCAGGTACATATTTCCATTCATTTGTTGCAAGTACAACAAACATTACTCCATTAATGTATATACAGACCAATTAATTTCCTTTTTATCACATCCTTCCTTAATTATTTTGCTCCGGCTGCTCTGCAGCTCAGATAGTCCCCTTAAGGGGAATAATGCATGTTAAACTGGATAACGATCATCAAATTTCACAAGCCACAATGACTATTTAGAAACAAACGTACAGTATCAAAGTTTTCTTTCCTGCTACTACTTGCAGTTATATATATAGATCTATTTCAGGTGTATTCTGTGGTTCCCAGTAACAATTATTCAGACTCCGCCCAAATTCCTAGCCTGAGTGCATCTAATAAATAAATAGATAACTAAATATATCCAAAGATACCGGTCAGGCAAGAAATTAAGAAAGCTCTCATATGAGTTTTCTAACTAGAAATAATCCCAGAGTATATGCCTGCATGATCTTTCCACTCTCATATCACACATCCAACATCATTTTTTGCAATAGTTTTTATAGTTTTGCAGTGGTGTTTGTTTCTAAGGCAACAGCATAATGAAATTACAGTTAGAACTGGAGATGAAATGAATAATGAAGATTTCTTTTGGAATCTGCTGTACACCATATTCTAGTCAAGACAGCAGAATACTTTGCCAATGACATTCCTAGTTTATTCTGAAAGAAACAGGGGATACATATTTTAACCCAGAATAGAAAGGCGTAAATCTTATTGCATGTATCATTATGCTTAAGATGAAAATTGGGGTTCAAACTGAATTCCAAGGAAGGAATTTGAAAGAGTTTAATAAACTGATACATGTACCCTGCAATGAAATTTAAATTGTATTATTTGGACTAAATCTTAACAAGAGATCTTTTCTCACATCAAGCTGAGAGAAGCTAAACCACTTTTCATAGACTTCCCTTTAAACAACTGCATGACAATGAAAATATTCAAGTTGCAGAGGGAAGGCAGCATTTGTCTCAGTAAATCAAAGTTCATATTAATATCCATTTAGCCAACATGAAAATCACAAAATTACTACACTTCATAAACGCATTTTAAATTCATAAAGATCATATTGTCATGTAATCCAAATATTAATGATTTCAATAATACTTTGCTTGAATCTCATTGTCCCTCTCAGTTAACTGTATCCTGCCCTGCTGGTAAAGGTTTTGCAATGGACTAGTATTTGATAAGAAGAAGCATACACAACCAGGTGTACATACATTAGGGAAGGGTTTCACTCAAGAATATGAAAATTTTAAAAGAGAAAATAAATACTACTAAGTAAGCAAGCGCCATGTGCCCAACGCATACAATTTATTAACTATGTATATACACTGTGCATAACATCACAGCATATATCTCAAAGCACAGCAATTCGGAGAAAGATAGACAGACTGAAGGTATCCGTTTAGGATATCTTTAACAGAAGAACCACTAGTTTGGATCTCAGTAGCAAATCGAGTCTGCATCACACAGAATGCACATTGGCAAAAAGTGCTTACTGGTGTGTTCCAACACACATTCTTCTGTTGGGAGATTAACCATGTCATATATGAAAATACATAACTAACTCTTGAAGTACTCCAAACACTTTCCAAAGGCAGACAACTCCTCTGCAGTGTAAATGCCACCCTCTCCACCTCAGAGATGCAGATCTAATGCATGAAAGCTCAACTCACCACTCTGCAAGACAAATCTTTTTTGGCATCCAAAGCTTGTTTTTACGTCCTCTACCCTTTCATGTTAGAAGCTTTTTTAACAGCCCAAGTCATCTTCAGCTTGCTCTTTATACTAAGAGCCTGCTTCAATCTGCCTTTTCTTTAAAGCAATAACTATTTCTGACTCATGAAATGGTGATCATTGTCCAAAAACTTTAAACTATGCAATCTTTGAGAATGGCCTTCATCATCATGGAACTGTGAGGTTGTTCAGGTCTCCTCACTCCATGTGGCTACTGAACATTGGTTTGCTGGATTGTGATAAATAGCCCATGAGCAAGGGAGCCCGCAGGATTTTTTGCAGGGGGGTGCAAACCCAGAGCCCCACCCACACAGCTCTCCCCGCCCCTGCCAACATAGCCCCGCCCACACCCACCCAGGCCCCGCCCACACAACCGTTCCAGTGTCCCATTACTTGGCTATTTCTCCCCATTTGCCATAGACACTGTTCAAATCTCTGTGTGCATACTGTTTTATGCTTTAGTTCTACAATGATTACAGGCAGTTGGATTTAATTTACAACTTTTATTTCAAACATTATAACCCAAACACTGAGACATTCACTAAACCTAAACAAAGCAATAGTCCTACAATGAAAACAGACTTGGCATTAAAGCTTCTCTACTTTTGAAACTCACATTCAATGAAACAGCATTGAAACCCACATTCAAAGAAAATGCATCTGGCCAGTGGCAGGTTATTTACCTTTGAACTGTTTTCAAGCAATAGGCTCCTTGCACACTGTTAGGGCCATGCAGAAGATTTGATTTACCTGATTGTATTAATTATAATATATAACTGAATTATATCCCTTGTATTACACAGCAACACTTGAGTGTCTCTTCCGAAGTAAAAGTAATCTGAATAATTCCACATTAAAGATATCTGAAACTAATGAAGATGTTGTTGCTAGAAAACTGTATATTTCAGTGTTTCATCTACAAATTCAGTGCCTGCTTCCGTCAAAGAATAAATTGCTTATGTTAAATTAAAAAATGGTAAGCTGGTATATTGCAATAGAAAATGGATGGCAAGCTGAAAAACAGGTTCATAGTTATTAGGCATCTCATCCAAAGGAGGACATCCTCAGGACTGCAGCATACAGATGTACATGCTGTAGGAATAGAACCTCAAGCCTCTCCATTAAGATGCAAGTATTCTACTTGTGGTGCTACTAACATACCTTTAAAACTTTATACCACAATAGAGATACCATTTGCTAAACAAAACAGTTGCACATTATCAATAGACTTTGCATGGGCAGCAGTAAACTTAGCTTCCCTTAAAACTCAGTTCCTTGAAAATGCACTTAATTCCACCTGCTAACTCTAACTTGGGCATTTCGCTTTCTCTCTCACAAACATACCACAACCCTCAAGGCCTCAACCTTAGTGCAAGAAATCTGGACAAAGCCCAAAATAAATAGGGACAGATTATAAATATGGCTCTCATAAACTTAGAAAATTGCAAGAGTAACAGGATTTGTGTTAGTATGCATTTTTCTAAATGATATAACATCTAAAACTGAAATGTCTCATTGTTTAGCAACTTCAATCCTTTTTAGGAGGAATATGGGGCAAAAATCTTGACATTCTGCAAAAATCTGGCCAGCTGAGGGGTATGCTACCTCCCTCTTATACACACACACAAAATAATTCTGGTCAGACTTGAATTAGTTCTGGGAAGGTTGCACTGAACGGCACCGTGCTTGATCTGAAGTGGGTGAAATCCTGGTAGCCAGTGATAACTGATCTGCAGCTCAGCAATGTGGAGCATTAAAGCATTTTTAGCAGAGCATTGTTTCATCACTACCTATTGTGTTTGCACATAAGCTGTAGCTATTTCAAACATTTGCCTTTTTTGATTACTACAGAGTACATTTACCCACCAGAGCTATTGTGTTTTGACTTCAGTGTGGAGCTTACCTAGTTGTTGCAGGGCTTGGCTTTTAAGTAAGATAGCAATGCTTATTTACCATATACCATTAAAGCCACCCAACTACAAAAGTGTACTAACACACAGACACTGCTATAAGTCACTGGTCTCCAATAAAACGTAATGAGCTTCTGAAAATACTGTAATCCTGTCCTTTTATTACAAATACTGTCATATGCATTTCAATATACAAGGCTTATACATTATCTAGTTATGTAAATATTCTCTGCATGGCAACAACGAAAAGGCTTTCAATGCTGGTAATTCTTTAACAATATGCTTACTAAAGCTTAGTTGCATCTTACAATCTCCGACAAGCTTACCTGTCAAGGTAGGCTGTGTGAACTGCCTTACCCTCATCAATGGCCTTAGTGACTGTTTCGAAAAAGTCGACCAAGTTCAAGAGGCAGGATCTGCCCTTGACAAAGCCAAATTGGGTAGGATCCAGCGTCTGTAGGTCCCCAATGTCTATTTATGAGTTCCATTATGATCCTCTCCATAGCTTTGCAGACAAGGCTCGTCAAGCTTATGGGGCGGTAATTTCCAGCATCCGTAGAAGCACCGCCTTTGTGGAGTGGGACCACAGTTGCCGTACGCCATTCTTTGGGTACGTATCCTGTAGTAAGGCTAAGATTAAACAGCAGCCTTATGTGTGGGTTTAGGTCCTCATTGAGTTCGTGTAGCACACAGCCGGGGACACCGTCCCATTGATGCTGTGTTTTTTGCTTTAGAGAGAGCAGCTCTCACCTGGGCATCTGAGATGTTTGGGAGGCTAGACTCTGGTGGGATAGATATTTCTCCTTTTGGGGGGGAGGGAGGGGAGAAATTTGCACTGAACCTGTCTGCCAGTATGTTGGCAAAATTTTACAATTTAATATATATAAAGCACTGTGTCTATTCAGTATCTTCACAAATCCTTATCGGTTTAAAAACTTTCATTTGTCTCTCTAGTGCTTGCTGTCTGTAGGCTATTGTGTAAACGGAAACATTTCCTCTGTGTAATTATCTCTTGGCTAGTGGGGGCTGGTTCTTGTGTGTTCTTGTATAAAAAAAAAAAAAAAAAAAAAAAAAGAAGCAGCTGATCTGGTTTTTAAGCCCTAACTTTGGTAGGGTTTCTGTCTTTGCACACAGTGCAGACTGGAGAAGTTGTTGACCGCAACTGAGCTACAAAATATACGTATCTTGATTTTTTTTGATTATTTTTACAGATTACTGTTTTTACAATTTAATATATATAAAGCACTTTGTCTATTCAGTATCTTCACAAATCCTTATCGGTTTAAAAACTTTCATTTGTCTCTCTAGTGCTTGCTGTCTGTAGGCTATTGTGTAAACGGAAACATTTCCTCTGTGTAATTATCTCTTGGCTAGTGGGGGCTGGTTCTTGTGTGTTCTTGTATAAAAAAAAAAAAAAAAAAAAAAAAGAAGCAGCTGATCTGGTTTTTAAGCCCTAACTTTGGTAGGGTTTCTGTCTTTGCACACAGTGCAGACTGGAGAAGTTGTTGACCGCAACTGAGCTACAAAATATACGTATCTTGATTTTTTTTGATTATTTTTACAGATTACTGTTTTTACAATTTAATATATATAAAGCACTTTGTCTATTCAGTATCTTCACAAATCCTTATCTGTTTAAAAACTTTCATTTGTCTCTCTAGTGCTTGCTGTCTGTAGGCTATTTTGTCCCACCCTCCCTCCCTGTTGGTGTCTTGCTCTTATATACTTGGTGGCTTTGCAGTTGCCCGCCTCTACTGTGCCACACCTCCCAGTCTAGTGTCATTAGCTCATTCTGCTTAATACAGAGAGAATATTTGATAAGGCCTTCTGTTCCTCCTTTTTCCCTTTCAAAAAGTAAAACAAAACTTTTTTTTTTCTCTTTCGCCTGAACCTTCTTGTGTTCTGACTGTCCTTCTCAAACATTTTGGAAATATACAGGATATTTCAGAGCATTTGTTATAACTGTATTTGCTATAACTGATTTAAGTATTTTTTTCTGGCTTTTTGATTTACTGATTAGCGACTGCATTTTAGCCTGTTTATACAGCTATGCATTCTATTTAAACTGTTTTTGTGTTGATTAAATGTTTTGCACTTTTAAAAAGTTAGTTGTTGCTTAATTTTACCTGTAGGCTAACACACTCAAGTGCGCTAGCCGCTTAAAAGCATTTACTGTCTGTTTTTCCTCTGTTTTCTGCAAAAAAGAAAACAAACAAAAAAAAAAAAAAATCTTGTTTTCCCGCCTTACTGAACTAGAATAGTCCAGTCTTCAGAGTTTGCTGATCTCTGGGCTTTGTCTTGGTTCCTGTGCTATTCCATATCCTTATTTGGATAAAAGGAAGCGTCTTTGTTCACCAGTGGGAGTGGGGAGCACTGAGCGGCCTATTTGTCCCTAGAGGAGTGGTTCCAGCCAGAAACTTTTAGTCTATTGGCCATTTTGTGTCAATTCCTAGCTCTTTTCAGCCCCCTGTAATAAAGCCCGCTTTAGCGGCGCTTGTATTCAACTCAGCACAGCTCCTCGTGGTTTCCTGCAGAGTTCTACAAGCAGCAGAGAGCAAAAGAGTGACTTTTTCCTGATTTAAGTATTTTTTCTGGCTTTTTGATTATTTACTGCTTAGCGACTGCACTTTCGCCTGTTTATACAGCTCTGCATTCTATTTAAACTGTTTTGTGTTGATTAACTGTTTTGCACTTTTAAAAAAGTTATTTGTTGCTTAATTTTACCTGTAGGCTAACACACGCAAGTGCGCTAGCCGTTTAAAAGCATTTACTGTCCGTTTTTCCTCTGTTTTCTGCAAAATCTTGTTTTCCCGCCTTACTGAACTAGAATAGTCCAGTCTTCAGAGTTTGCTGATCTCTGGGCTTTGGCTTGGTTCCTGTGCTATTCCATATCCTTATTTGGATAAAGGGAAGCTTCTTTGTTCACCAGTGGGAGTGGGGAGCACTGAGCAGCCTATTTGTCCCTAGAGCAGTGGTTCCAGCCAGAAACTTGTAGTCTATTGGCCATTTTGGGTCAATTCCTAGCTCTTTTCAACCCCCTGCTATAAAGCCCGCTTTAGCGCGCTTTTGTGTGATTTAGCGCGGAGTTGCCCTAGAGCACCATCGGGCAGCGCCGGTTAAACTATTTCTGGCTCCGTAAAGTCTGCTCTTCAATTTTTCCCTTAGAACTTCTCTACTTGCAATCTAAACAGTCTATTCTCTATCTCAAAAGCTCAGCACTTGCTCCTAAAGCATTTTTATATAGGTAAAATACTTGTATACTAAACAAGTACTACATTAGCCTAGAATCCCCTTGAGTACCCATTTCCCTATAGGTCCCTTCTGACTCAGTTACACAGCAAACTTTTTCACTTTTTCTAGCATGTCGAAGGGTCAGTTGCTAGCGTCCTCTCCTGTTCAGCTGGTGAATCTGGGCATCTTAAGGCAATGTTACAATTGCCTCATGTACACAGACAACCCACTCCTTCTCCCACAAAACACAAATACATGTGAGAAATGCAACTATATAGCCAAACTGGAGGCTGAGCTCTCTCAACTCAGGACTGGCAAGACCAGACAGGAGGAGAAGGAAACCACGCACACCACAAACCCAGTTTCACATAGAACTATCACAACTGCAAAACAAACACATAAACACACAAAGACATACTCGGAGGCACTGATCAAAAATCTACCAAAACTACAGAGGCCTCCAAAGCAGACACCCAAGCAACTGCCACCTCAAGACATAAGACATGCAACACATAGTTCTCAACGTCAGTGTGCTAAACAGTCACAGCCCTTAAGGCCAAACACAATGCCAGACACACTTGTTATAGGTGACTCCATAGTCAGACACACTGATGTCCCACTCACCAGAATGAACAAGGAAAAGATCACAATAAGCTGCCTGTCAGGCGCTAGAATCTGCCACATAACACAAGCACTCAGGTCACTCCACAGCAAGTACAAGTATGACTCAGTCATTGTCTATGCCGGTGTGAACGACCGGAGACGTACCTCCCTGGACTACATGAAAAGAGACATAGAGGAGCTCTCAGATTATGTAGCCCAGGCCGGTATGACCCTGACCCTGAGCAGTATCCTACCCTCACCAAGAATGATGCCACAATACAGAGACAAAATGATCAGCTTTAATAATTGGCTTAATTACTGGTGTCATTCTAAGGGGATCCAATGTCTGTCTGCCTGGGATGACATGCTTGACAAGCCACGCTGCTTCGCAAGGGATGGCTTGCACCTGTCACCCCTTGGCTTCCGGATATTGGCAAAGGCTCTTGCCACCCCCATAGTGCCTTTTTTAGGCAAGGCTCAAATGATAAACCTACCGCCCTAGAAAACAAAAATGAAGAAAAACTAAGGGTAATACTGCTCAATGCCAGAAGTCTAAACCTCAAGATGCACGCCCTCGAAGCCCTCCTCAGTATGGAGAACATCGATGTCTGTGCTGTGACTGAAACCTGGTTAAAGGCTCCTGAGAGCACCCCAGCACTATCAGGTTATACCTCATATCATGCGTTCCGGCCTCAAAATCCGGACTGAACCACAAAAGGAGGGGGGAGTATCCATATTCATAAAGGATACCCACACCTCCAGGTTATTGGCAACGCATGAAGCATCGGAGACCATCCAGGTGCAATTAACCATAGGTAAAACTGCCCTACAGTTTGTAACATGCTACAGACCACCTTCTCAAACTCATGAAACCCACACAGCCTTCCTGAAGACACTGGAGAGTATGAATGTCTCTCCAAACACCATCATATTGGGTGACTTCAACTACCCAAACAGACTGGGAACATTACTCAAGCCCCAACACCCTAGCCCAAAGGTTCTTGGAGTTCATAAACTCAAATGCTATGGAACAACTAGTCACCATTCCCACAAGAGGAGAAAATATACTAGACCTGATCATCACAAACATGGGGACAAAATGCTCCACACCGAAAGTATATCCCTCATTGGTGAGATCAGACCATAAATTAATCTCACTGGAGATCCACATCCCGGCCCCAACCCCAGCAAAAAGACCACAGTGAAGAACTTCTCAAAAGCAAACTTCAAACTTCTTAAGACTGGAGTGGTATCCTTCAAGGCCCCCGAGCCAGTGGAAACCACAACCCACACTGTTGAAACCCTTACAAATGCCTTCTTCGAGCACCTCCAGGAATGTATGGATCAAGCAATCCCTAATAAAATCAAGACCCTTTCCACCAAAGGCAGGCGCCCGGTCTGGTGGACCCCAGCCATAAACAAACTCTACAACAAGAGGAGAAAGCTACTACATGACAGAGCAAAATCCCTAAAAGGGAAGGCATCTCTGATCAATACTAGCAAAAAACTACGATCACTCATAAAATCATCCAAGGCCAACTTTGAGAGAAAAATCGCTAATGACACAAAAGACAATCATAAGGCCTTCTTTAGCTATGTTAGAAACCTGGGTGGAAACTCCCAGATATGCTCAGAATTAGTCCAAAATGATAAAAAAAAAAAAAAAAAAAAAAATCACTGAACCCACAGACATTGCCAACATACTGGCAGACAGGGTTCAGTGCAAATTTCTCCCCTCCCTCCCCCACCAAAGGGAGAAATATCTATCCCACCAGAGTCTAGCCTCCCAAACATCTCAGATGCCCAGGTGAGAGCTGCTCTCTCTAAAGCAAAAAACACAGCATCAATGGGACCGGACGGTGTCCCTGGCTGTGTGATACACGAACTCAATGAGGAACTAAACCCACACATAAGGCTGCTGTTTAATCTTAGCCTTACTACAGGATACGTACCCAAAGAATGGCGTACGGCAACTGTGGTCCCACTCCACAAAGGCGGTGCTTCTACGGACCTTGGAAATTACCGCCCCATAAGCTTAACGAGCCTTGTCTGCAAAGCTATGGAGAGGATCATAATGGAACTCATAAATAAAGACATTGGGGACCTACAGACACTGGATCCTACCCAATTTGGCTTTGTCAAGGGCAGATCCTGCCTCTTGAAATTGGTCGACTTTTTCGAAACAGTCACTAAGGCCATTGATGAGGGTAAGGCAGTTCACACAGCCTACCTTGACCTAGCACAAGCTGCTGACACAATACCCCACTCGGGCATCATAGAAAAGCTCACCAGCTTAGATGTAAACCCATATGTCACAAGATGGGTTGCAAACTGGCTCAAGGACAGAACACACAGGGTTAGAGTTGCTGGTGCCATGTCAGACTCTAAGCCGGTCACGGGTGTCCCACAGGGCTCAGTCCTGGGCCCCCTCTTGTTCGGCATTTATTTTTCTGAAGTGCAGGAAAACATAGGGGGATTGTGGCTGACAAAATTTGCAGATGACTGCAAACTGGGCACCATAATTGACACTCCATCAGACACAGACATCATCCAGAGAGGTCTCATAGAAATGGATAACTGGTGCCAGAGCCATGGCCTTAAGCTAAATGCCAAATAATGTATAGTCATACCCTTTGGGAAAAACAAGGTAACCCCTAATTACCACATAGGTGGTAATCCATTGAACACGGAAGAAGTTATCAGGGACCTGGGGACCCAAGTTGACAGTAACCTCTCTTTTGACACTCACATTGCCAAAGTGGTTAGGAAGACCTTCTACATTGCCCACCTGATCATGAAGGGATTCACATCCAGATCAGGAGAGGTCATTGTACCCTGTACTCTTCACTTATCAGACCAATGATTGAGTACAACGCCCCATTCGGAATGCACCTTACCCGACACCTGCAGCAGTTGGAAAGACCCCAAAAGTTCCTCACCAAAAGGATAAAGGGGCTCAAACATATGTCATACGATGCCCGACTGAAGAAACTCCAGCTCTATTCAGTCGCATACCGTCTGCTCAGAGGTGATCTGTGCCTGACATACAAGGCCATGTCCAACCGAGAATTAATGGACATGCTCCACCTCAAAAAATCCAAATCCACCAGAGCCACGAGAGCAAGAGACTTAAACCTCAACACGGATATAAATAGGACGTGCTGGAGGGACAGATTCATCACGCAGAGACTCCCTACACTATGGAACAGAATCCCAGTACATGTGAGGCAGAGCCCCTCACTGACTCTGTTCAAGAGAAATATTAATGAGTGGATGGGAGATCGTAGGTTTACCCCGGGAATCATCTCTGCATCACTGCTGGACTGAGGCACAGCAAACTAATGGGTATAGTATTCTCATCCTAAGGGGTGGTGAAAGCCACACACACTCTGGCTAGGCTTATAAATGCCCTAGGGCAGATAGCCTAGTATGAACCTATGAACAGGGCACCGTGACAGCATGCAGTTCCTGAATAATAAGAAGCATAAATCAACAGTATAAAAATCTGATAGAAAACCAGAACATTCTGCAAAATCAAGGACAAATGAAAAGCCATGGTCGTATTTGTGATCTACCGTGGATGGGGGAATACTCTGCACACTTACACTGCATAACTGCTCCTTGCCTTCCTTGGACACATCCAGAGCCACTACAATGGGGGGTGGGGTGCAATAAGTATGTCAGAATTTGAAATGTCTCTGGCTGACAGTGATGGCTCCGACACTCATACCTCAACTTCAGAGCAAGAAATCTGGACAAAGCCATACATAGAACTAGAAGTGGGACACAGGCCCAAAAATAAGGCCAATTTTTAAATATTGCTCTTATTAACTTAGATAATAGAACAGTAGTAGATCTTGCATTAGTACGAATTTTCTGAAGGGTATAAAATCTGACACTCAAAATGTCTGCCATTATTTTCTAACTTCAATCTTTAATGACTTGCCACTAATTTGCCAGAAAACCACAATTTTATGAAAAACAGACCAAAATGTGATGCAAAAATACCTGTCAAAAAAGGGACACCTTTTTAATATTAACATTGTTAACTTGAGCAGCTAACAAAATAAGAGCATCTACATGCATTTCTGAAATAAAAGTAATCTATAACTCTGATCACTACAGTTATATATAATTGTAAACCCTCCACATTTTCTTCCAAAATTGCCATTTTGGAGAGAGGGATTATTAGGGGAGAGCAACATTTTGAGCCAAAATTGGGGACAAATGAGAGGTTTGGATATTCCTAATCTACAAAGTGATTTGCACGTACCTCTCAACCTCTTAATGCAGGAAATCTGGACAAGGCCCAAATATATTGGGGGGAACATACAAACACTACTAAAAATTGCTCTTGTATAAACATAAGACAGTCTTGCATTAGCATGCATTTTTCTGAAGGTTATGATGTCTGAAACTCAATGTCTGTCATTTAGTGACTTAATTCCTAAATGATTTGCTAGAAAACCACACATTTTATGAGGAACAAACTAAAAATAAGAAGCAAATATCTATTCATTCTGCAAAGATATGGACAACTGAGAGGTATAGTTCAACCGGGGCTGTCTGAGTTAGCTACCCCCCTCACAAAATCATGGTCAAATGGAGCCTCCCCCCTGCAGCCATTCCAATGTCCCATTCCTTGGTTATTTTGCCCCATTTACCATAAACACTAATGTGCATACTGCTTTACTTCTGCAATGATTTAGGATTTCATTTGAAAGTTTTATTTTGCATTTTACAGCACAAACCCCAATACATATCTGTTAAACAAAGCAATGCAGTCTCACAATGAAAATAGACTAACATTAAAACTTCTCTGCCCTGGAAACTCACATGCATTGAAACAGCATTGAAACCCACATTCAAAGAAAATACATTTTGCCAGTGGCAGATAAACTCTGGGCTGTCTTCAAAATCATAGGCCCCTCAAACATAACATACACATGCTCTTTGATACACCTTCCTGACTGTATTACATTATATTCCTTGTACAATACAGTACAATTGTTAGAGGGCATTTTAAATTTGTTTTGAACATTTTTCCAGTAAACAATGAAACAAAATGCATACACCAATGACAAAACTGCCCAATTCAGAACATTTCCATATTAAAGTCTACTCAACCTTCTATAGTCCACCAGTATCAGTAAAAAAATATGCACAATCTCTGTAGTAAAATCCACATTGAAGAAATTTGTAACTAATAAAGAGGTTACTGCTAGCAAACACTTTATATGTCATTGTTTAATCTACAAATAAAGTGCCCGTTACCCTTGAAGAATAAATTGCCTTTGTTGCATGCAATAAAAAAATGATAAGCTAGTAATATCGCAATAGGGAATGGATAGCAAACTGATAACAGGTTCATAGTTACTAGGTATCTTTGCCAAAAGAACTGCAGCATCCACCCCCTTTACAACACAGTACAGTATCAGCAATGCATCTACCTACTGCGGGAGTAGAACCCACAGCCTTCAGCATCAAAAGCAAGTACACTATCCTGTTGTGCTATTAACAGTGCGAGCAGACTAAACATAAGCAGCACTAAACTTTTGCTCCCCTGCAGCTCTCAGCTCCTTGTAAAATCTACTCGACACTCAGCTGTATCTCTGAACGTTGCAGCACAAGAAATCTGGGAAAAGCCAAAATTTATTGGGGGGGACAAAAGGCCAAAAAACAGGACACATTTTAAACATTGCTTGTATAATGTTGGAAAGTTGCTAGAATAAAATGCTGCGTTACCACCATACATTTCACTGCCACGTCTTGAACCCAGGGGACCCTGTGCAAAACAGTCAGAGCAACATACCACTACACCAAATCAGCTGTTTTGTGAAATAGGAAGACTGAAACTTAAATGGCTATCATTTAGTGAATTCAGTTCTCACCATAGCACAGCTGTCAACCTCTTAGCACAAAATACCTGAACAAAGCCAATAATGGGTGAATACAACCCCCAAACATTCAGTGAATTCAGTTCTCACCATAGCTCTCAACCTCTTAGCAAAAAACACCCAGACAAAGCCAGTAATGGGGGAATATAGTCCCCAAACATATTGAGTGAATTCAGTTCTTACCATAGCTCTCAACCTTAGCACAAAACCTGGATGAAGCCAATAAATACCTGAATAAAGCCAATACTGGGTAAATACAGCCCCCAAACATATTCAGTGAATTCAGTTCTTACCATAGCTCTCAACCTTAGCACAAAACCTGGATGAAGCCAATAATGGGGGGAATACAGTCCCAAAGACAGGGATACATTTCAAATATCCATCTTGTACACTTAGAAGAAAATTGCTAAAATAAAAGCTTTTGTTACCATGCACTTTCTGAAGAATATGTAGTCTGACATTGAAATGAGTGTCCATTTTTTTAACATTTGTTAAACAGGAAAGTCTGACTTGGAAAAAAAGAAAATTTTTAGCAGAGGTCCAGGGAGAAACACTCCAGACAGCCAAGAATCAAACCAGAGAACATGTAGCTGTCAGGCAACAAGGACACATACAGAAACCACAGATTTTATGAGGAACAGAAAAAGTATGAGGGAAAAACCTGCAACATTTTTACAAATGGTGGTGGGTAGGGAATTCAGGCTCCTGCCACTTGGGCCCAAGGTATAGGATTCAAGCCTTATTCTCTACCCACCACCATGTAACCTGGGGCATTTTTTACACACACACACACACACACACACACACACACACACACACACACACACACACACACACCTCCCTCTGAAAGTGTCCCATCTTCCATCTGTTTCCTCCCGCTTGCAAATCCATCCGCTTCAGGTCCCATCTTCCATCAGTTTCCTCCCGCTTGCAAATCCGTCCGTTTCAGTTCCCGCTCAAATCCTCCCGCTTGCAAAACCGTCCGTGTGAATTCCCGCTCGCAAACTTGTAAATATGAGCGAGAGCGATGATGTCAGCACGGACTTCTTCTTAAAGAAGAACGCACTAAAAAAAAAAAACAAACAAAAAAAAAAAAATTTTTTTTTTTTTTTTTAAATTACAGCATTAACTCGTCAGCCGATTCCAGGGGGGTGCAAGTGCACCCCCTTGCACCTGCCTGTGGGCGCCCTTGCCCATGAGATGACCACAATACAGATGATTAAAGAGACCAGCCCCATATATGAATACATGTATGCTGGCTTTGACTTAAATATAAATAAATGTTATGTTGTAAGTCATTTTTCACTTTAAAACACTGCCAATGCCACTGTGTAATGCTAGCAGTATGCAGTTAATACAGTTTCTTTAAGAGTAGTCAGGATATTCAGTTTATCACAGGAATACTTAATTCAAGTCGATTTAATAAGCTACTATGAGACCAGTTATGTCATTTGTTCTTGTATTTGTTTAAGTCAATGGCAGCTTGCTAGATTATCAGTGGAAGTGCTGACTGTCCTGAACTGGAGTTAAACTGGAGAGAGTCATTGTGTCCCACAATCCACGTAGCATTGTCCCTTTGGATTTGCACATTAAAGCCTGATACTTAGATACTGTTACTCTATAATGTTCCTTTGTCTTTTTATGTACATTTATTTTTTTCTTGCCCCCAGGTTCCACCTGGACGTGGGTTCTTTATAACAGGGCCAACCCAGTTAAACTACAATAAATAACTAACTCTGGTTTAAGTCTTTATTTGTTGTTTACCAGCATAGACTTTAAATTGTATTTTATATAATGAACAAACCAAGTCAAAGCCAATTTGCTAAAAACACTGACGTCATTAGAAAAACATGATACTTCTTATTTTAGGTTACAAGCATAAAGTGTATTTTTATTTACACAGGCATGCCTCATTCCATTTTTTACACTTTATGATTTTAGTAAAAATCATATGCCATATCAACTATCCATCTTTTTGATATCCTGTTGTATCCCTTACAAGGTTACAGGCACATAGACATATCCTGGCAACCACTGGGCATATGGCAATGAAGTTTTGTATCGAGCTGGACACTAGTCTATTTCAGAATACACACACACGCTCGTGCACACACACACGTTCGCACTCAAACATCAGAGAAATCTACCACATTCTTTTGGAAGTAGGATGAAACTGTAGCACTCAGAAAAAACCTACCCTGAAACAGAGAAGGCATACAGAGTCTACACAGAAGATACCCTAACCAAGAATTGAACCCCTTGCTGTTTTGCACCAATACTACATGCTGCACTACTGTGTAACCCAGGTCAATCATTTACCTACAGAATTCTCTAGTCAGGATTCATTCCAATTTAAATGCAAAATGGACAAGCTTACCCCTTCACAGAATACTTACACCTGTTCAATCTTCTTCTTCTTTCGGCTTTTCCCAGTTAGGGGTTGCCACAGCGGATCACCTGTCTGCTCATGATTGGCAGTGGAGTTTTTACAGTGTTGAGTTGCCAGCCCGACGCCCAACCTTCCACAGACGGCACACACACTCGCACCTAAGGCCAAGTTTAGAGTACCCAATCCACCTACTGCATGTCTTTGGGATGTGGGAGGAAACCAGAGCACCCGGAGGAAACCCACGCGACCACAAGGAGGACATGCAGACTCTGCACAGAAGGCACCTGGGTCGAGGATCGAACCGGAGAACCTCTTGCTGTGAGGCAGAACGCTAACTGCTGCACCACTGCGGCCGCCCTAACCCTGTTCAATCTAAACAGGTCTAATTTAATCATACATTTCTACCTTAAATTGATATTCTTGATAAATTTACATGTCAACAAATCTTACCCTTCTATTCAGGGTAACAACATCCTGAAACCACAACATGGCTCACAGCTAGGATACAATACTATAATGACCATATTTCAAGTCATAGAGCTTATATTTGATATCTTGGACAAAGGACTACAAACTGGTGCCATCTTTACAGACTTTAAGAAGCTTCTGATATTGTTACATACATACACACCCTTCAAGCAAGGGCATTACTGCCCTTTTAGCTTGCCAGTATATCAAAACACTTGTTCCCATAATAAGTGTCCAGGCTGTTCTTAAAAATATCTAAACTAGTACTTGCTTAATATAATTTGGTAGTTTGTTCCCTGCATCGTCGACTCCGTCAGAAAACCAATTAGTACACTTCTCATTCCTATAGAGTATTCTACATAGGTTGTCTGATGATTTTCTAGCACTTTTTGATAATCCCAAACATCCCCAGAAGTAGTGGTTTCTAAATGCCCTATATACCTGTTAGATATCTATAAACGACACTGGACAAGTTCAGATATTTTAGTCTTTCATAACTTACATGTTCACATCCATGGATGCCCTTGGTACATTTCCGCTGTACTCTTTCCAGTTTATGGATGCTTGTTTTCTTATATAGTGTTTCCATATTGCTATTCCATACTCCAGTTTGGGTGTAATGTAACCAACAATAACTTAATCATTTTTTATTTCCTAGACTTTATATATTTTTTATACAATCTTTGTTGTTTTCTTTCGGCTTTTCCCGGTTAGGGGTCGCCACAGTGGAACTCCGGTCCGCTAATGATTGGCAGTCGATTTTTTTATGGTGCCGAGGTGCCAGCCCAACGCCCAATCCTCATTGAAGGCATGCCCATTCATGCATGTCTTTCGAATGCCACTCGACCGTGGGGAGGACATGCAGACTCCACACAGAAGGCACTCCAGCCGAGAATCGAACGGATTCATATATATATATATATATTTTTTATACAATCTATAGTTCTAACTATCATTAACCGATTGTTTGATATGATTAGAAAAACTCATAGCTGGATCTACTCAAATACCCAGGTCCTTAAATAAGTCTACAGTTTCAATCACTGTGTGCTGTATTAAATATTCACCTTTCAATTTATGTCTCCCAAATCTCATATGCTTAGTTTTTGATGTATTTATCAGGATATCATTCTCCTGTGCCCAAAATGTCAATTTAGTAAAGTTATTTTGCAGACATGCCTTAGCTATAACACATAAATCAGTTTACCTAATTTCAGGTCATCTGTATATAGACTGTAGAACACCTCGGATGAAAAAGTTAGGTCTGAAAGATACAATCTAAACAAGTAAAGCCTAGGACAGAGCCCTTTGGGCCACCCTGACTGTAACCACGAATTTCGCCTCTCCAGCTGATGTATGATACTTGCCATGTTCCATCTGTAAGCCATGCAGATTTCCATCTTAACCAAGAGTACATCAATACCTAGTTGTTCTAATTTACTTATCAGTATCTTGTGTATGATCCTGACAAATGCTGAAGTTAAATCTATATAAATTGCACCATGCACTACTACTAAGACACCTTTATGGCACTGCCTTTTTCAGCAACATCCTAATTTCCAACTGGCCCTTATAATCTGTCTTTAGCAACACTCAAACTCAGATACATTTCATACACTGGAGTTCCACAATGATCCAGTCTGGGTCAGGCAGGCTCCTTTCTCGGTCTTCATTAACAATCTTCCAGCTAATCTTTAGTAAACCGAAATGAATCTTTCTGCAGATAACGTTCTTCTCAGAAGCATCACCAACTGCCTTGACTTATAATCACCAAAATATTTTTGGTTTAGCAACCACAAACTCCTTTTTGCCATCTTGAAAACCAATTCTATAAGCTTCTAACTTTACTCTTTCCTCTATTTGACTTTTAAATCTCTCCCAGGTTAATTCCATCTTTCTTTACAACTATAAATAACTGGATGTTTTCCTTGACCACATTCTAGGTTTTTCAATAGCAGAATGGTACTAAACTAAAGTTCTTATCCAAACAAAAACTGCTTACAGTTCAAATGACCTCTTAAAACTGTAACTTGAAAGCCAAAATGTCCCAATTCCCATACTAGAATACTCTGTTCCACTCATAACACTAAACTATTTTCACAATTATTCACTTTCCAAGGAGTTCTTGACAATCTCCGTTGCTCTATTAACCCTGCTAAAATGCATACCCATCATTCTAGACTCATAATATCTACATGTACTCTACCAGCTACTCAAAAATTGCCCTCTTCATTGCAATCACCTTTGAAATTCTTTTCCTCAACTTCTGCCCTCTCTTTTGCTCAAGAGCCTTATAGTAAACACTCATCACTATCCTTGACGTAACCTACCTAAACATTACCATTTTGTGCAGAAACCCATTCATATTCTTCCAGCCATTTGGACCTCAAAAAACAGCTGGCATTAGAAACCATTTGTCTTACTCTCTTTAGAGAAGCCCTTCACAAACACATCACTCAGTCTATATGACTGCAGTTCCACTAGTAACACTTCTCCCTTTCATTCACCCTCTGATTTTCAGCTCTTCCTCTTTACTTTATTCATAAACTTAACTGTGAGTATTATATACTATTCATTTATTTTCATTAACTATTGTAAACAAGTTCCATTACTCTTGAAATTACGCAATGGCTTCTTTTGCCTTTGGTCCTAGCTGTAGTTAAAATATACCTTAGACCAACCACCATCCTGGTTAGCAATAAATAAATGAACAACACTAAGAAAATTACTGTAAGGGACAGTTTTTAATCATATACAACAAAAACCTAAACCATTAGTTAGATAAATTTACTGAGAGCAGAGAGCAGATCATGAACTGGGTCTACACAATATTATGATCATCAAATGTATTTTAAAGGCATAACCTCTGTGATAGAGATTTTTAATGTGAATTCTTATGTGAATTTATATAATTTTTTTTTACATGAATACTAGACTTAGTTTTTATGTATGAAGTACTAACGTTATACATCATATTATGTTTATGTATTTAAAGTATCGTTTACTCTCAGAGATACTTAACACTTGATAAAAGTGTTGCGAAAGCTTGCTGTGAGTTTTAAGAAGCTTGTGAATAAAATCCTTCTGTGGTGTCCTACACGTCTTTTTCCTGAAAGATAACCATGGTCTGACCAGGGCCTTATTTGTCCAAGACCTTCTTTTGTTGTTTAGATAGAACAATGGCAGATTTTAACTGCCAGTAACATGCAATATACTTCCACTATAGAACCGATTAAACAACACATACATTTACCATATACAGTGCTTTTATCCATGCAATCACTAAGTAATTAGATACAATATCGCTGCAAAAGGAAATAAAAAGTTTGATGCATCATTACTTTTAGCACGATGTACAGTTTGAAGGCACAATGCTGAAAGCTATGAGTCATATATGTAACAGGAACAAACATTAATAAATCAAAAACAAGCAATTGTCTAATGTTTCTTAACATTATAGCAGAACTGTCTTTTTATTGTTCTCATTCTCAGCTTTCAAAACTGGTGAACGTCCACATTTTCAGTCAAGTTTTATCTTGTTCTTGTGTTTTGAATTCCAGAGGTTGTCTGTCATTTTCTCTGAGGCAATATTGTTGGGCCTACTACAAGCATCTTTGAAAATGCTACAAATTAATGTTCTCTGCTATTTTAAGACTATGAGAAGGGCCAATGAATCAGACTCATTATTACAATTAAAAAAATGGGAATATTTCAGCATGTATTGTGCAAGAAATGCACAATGATGCAAAAATCTTTAATAATTTTTTCAGGCCAAGAAGTGATGAGAGAGACTGATGACCTTATTGGACAAAACCGAGTGACTACTTTAAATAGTTATAATAAAAAGGTTATGATTAAATGCTGTGGTAACACTGTGCTTTGACAAAGAACTGGGATACCATTACTAAGAAAGGCTGGATGAAGGTTTTTTTTTTAAACAAGAAACATCTTTATTAAATAATCACTTATGACATAAGCAACCATAAATGTATATATAACTGAAAACAAACCATAGTGACGATCTTAGTTGCCAGCATTTTACATCACAAACCATACTGACAATTTTAATTGCAAACATTATACATCATTTATAAATTTACTCAATCATTGCCAGTCAAACATTATATAGCTCATTCAAATCCTGCCTTCTTTTAAACCTCATTTCTCACCTGTATGTACTGTTCCCACAATTCATGTGTGTGTGCTAGGCCCTTTTTTCTTATGAAATTTGCTCCTACCCTTTTCTAAACATCCCAATTCCAGTTACTTTATCTCTGTTACTATATTCACTACTTCCAGTACAGTTGATTTAGACTTGGATTTCCATTTTCCAGTAGCTGCTTTTTTTTTGACAGCCACCATAACTAGACTTAGCAAGGGCTTACTGTGTCTAGGCAATTCCGGTTCTGTATCATAGCTCAGAAAAATAATTTCCCTATTTGCTCACCCAGTATCTCTAATAGAGTTGTCTGCAGAGAAACTTAGTCTGGCAACTCATACTCCCAGAAAATGTTCCCCAATTACCTCTTTCTTCCCCATCACACCTCCAACACTTGCTGTCTACCCCAGGAAAAATTCTCTGGAGTCTACATAGATATTTTATACCCCAGATAAACATTTCCAAGCAAAACTCAAATCTTCTAGATTTTGTTGCATATATGGGAGACAAATGTATATCCTCCATTGTCTCTCTGTATATTGCTTAGCCAATCTCTCTTCCCAATCCTTTCTAAACCTCCTCCGATTGATTCTTACAGTTATGCAATATTTTATATGCTCTACTAATTATTCCTTTTTCAAACAGCAGCTTCTGTTCTAGACTGAACTAAAAACGTTACCAGTACTGCTCCTTCATTTAAGATCCCCCCTATTTCTCCCTCTCTTTGCCTTCCCTATCAAGGATTGATAGACTGTAGGCAATCTCTAACCTGCACGCCAAATAAATTCTTGGCAGCTTCCCATTTTATTACATTTCTCTCTCTCATTTGCCCCAATCCCTTCGTTCCTTTGCCAGCTTTCTCCAATAAATTCCAGCACCCTCTCGCCCAATGTCTGTATCCCCAATTGTAGTGATTCGCAGAATCTCCTTTCTCCATTCCCGTGTTAACTTGGTTCTTAAAATACTTTCTGATACTTTATGAACATCCTGTTTAATTATGGTTATTCTTCTTAAAGGACTGCGTTCAAAATTCCAGTCTCTCCTAGTTTCTTGAGCTTCCCCAGGTTCATCATTGTTACCTTCCACTCTGAATTATTTTTTCTACCTGTGCTATGTATAGGAGCCTTAACTGTGCATCTCTAAAAATACTCCTTCAAATTGGGTAATTCCAATCTGCCTTGTTCTACTGGAAGAATCAAAATTATCCCACTTGACTCTTGCAGTCTTCCCCTACCAGATAAAATCCTTCATCTCTTTATCAATTGCTGTCCACAACTTCTCTGGTTGATTACAATATGCCTGATCTGTGTATAAGATTAAAGGGACTAAAAACTTTTAACTGCTTTTATTTACTGTTCATATAAAACAGAGCTTCCAATTTCACAGTTTTTGTATAATCTTTTAGTCTCTTCCCACATATCCTTAGCTGCCACTCCGGAATTATTTTGAATCCATACTCCAAAATGCTTCCATATTTATGTCCCCATAAATATGGATATTGCTAAACCAATGTTTATGTATAGGTACATAATTTACAGCTACTGCCTTTGTTTTAGGCTCATTAAATTTTGTATCCCCAAAAGATATGAAACCATCTCAAAATGTTCCACAACACTGTAGTGGCTTTTTCTGTTTTATCAGGTATAATATAATCTGCAAATAGAGACAACTTTTCTTGACTACCAATTATATCCTTGAATTTCTCAGTCCCTTATATTCTTTGCAAATGGTTCCAAGTATAACGCAAATAAAGAAGGTGAAAGAGGACACCCTTGCCTGGTTCCTCTGCTCAAGCAGAAGTTATCAGAGAGGAACTGTAATTTTCACCTCCGATCCCTCATATATCCTCCTAAACAATCTTATAATTTTATTAGAGAATGCAAATGCTTTCATTGCCCTCCTCATAAAGTCCCAGCTTACTCGGTCAAATGCTTTCTCAGCATCAACACCTAACAACAACAATGGTATTTTCTAACATTCGGCTTCCCTCTGGATCATCAATGTTCTGTTAATGTTGTTGAATGCTTGACTCCCCTCAAACCACAATGATCCATACCTATCAATTTTGGCATCATGTTTGCCATTCTCATGGACATAAATGCTTTATATAATCATGCTTTAGTATTGAAAGGCCTGTATGAAGCTGGATCTGATGGATCTTTACTCTCTCTGGGTATTACAGCTAGCACCGCTTTCATCCAGGATGTTGGTACTTCTCCTCCTCTTAAAGCTCTGGAAGGTGTTGTCTAACAGTATTTTCATTTTTTTTCCCTTTTTGCTTCCAAACTTCTACATGCATGCCATTTATACCTGGGGACTTCCCTGTAGATTGGTTATACATCAACATGGTTCTCTCATCTCCTCCTACCCTAACCGTTAAGTAATTGTGCCTAGTCTACTTCTAAACTTCGCATACATACAAAGTAACTAATAAGAAATGGTTAACAATGAGAATGCAAACACTTTTTTACACAAAGGTAGCAACATAGTGTAACTGTTAAGTAGTTGGTCAAAGAGTTCAATAGAGCTGTGATATTATACGAGGCAGTGATGGCGTATTTAGTTCTAGGAGAGTAGAAGTGGTATTAGAAGGATTAGGTAGGATGGGAACAGGACCACTTCCATTGTGAAGTTAGGGATGAGTGCAGCAAGGTTTTAAATGAGGAGAGACTGCTGGTGATGCGGACAGGAGATAGAGAATTCCAGAGATGTGCAAGAGAGAAGGACATTAGGTGATTCCCAGCTGGCCGTGTGGGTTTGTGCAATTTAATTTGTTTTTGGGAATTAGATCTTAGAAGTCATTCTGGGTCATACATTTTAAAAGTAGTGGCTAGAAAGGGACAAATAGAGGGGTTGTAAAGGAGTTTGTGTGTTTGGATGAGTTGGGTACAAGTGAGGAGGTTAGGTAGTTCAACCCAGTTTAGTTGGCGAAGAGAATTACAATGGTGAGAAATGGCTCTGTGACCTGCTGCAAATTCTGATATCTTGGTATAGCAAGAGGAGAGTTTTGTTTTGAGGGAGGATTGCAGGTTGGTGAGGATAGATGGCACCATATAGGAGGGATGGGATGAGAAGTATTGGCTAGTATGAGCCTAGTGGAAGGAGAGATATAACGATTATGGCAGTATAGCATACCAAGTTTTTTGTGTTTTTTTTTTTATGTATTTACTTGTAAATGTTTGTCAAATTTTAGCCGATAGTCTAGTAGTACTCCTAGTAGTTTAGTGTCAGAGACTATTTCTAGGGGAGTATTATTTTTGCTGGTGATTATAAAAAAAAGTGTGTTTATCTAGGGAGGAGGTTTTGGAGACAGTGAATAACACAAGTTTAGTTTTGGTTGCATTAAGAGCCAGATGGTTGTCTAGCATCCACTCCTCAGTAGAGGAAAAGGCGGTTTGGGTAAACTTATTTATTTAGAGTGGGGAGAGAAGGGGAGGAGCAGATAATGGCAGAATCGTCGGCATATTGGAGGACGCTAAAGTTTGGAATGGTACTTCTCCTCCTCTTAAAGATCTGGAAAGTTTTGTCTAACAGTATTTTAATCAGTTTTTTCCCTTGTAGCTTCCCTAAGCTTGGCGACAGCCCTTTCTACTTTCTGTTGCCCGAGTCATAGTCCTAAAAGTTTTTGTGCTCCAAAAACAGTTGCTTAAACAGCAATCTTTCTGAACTCATGCATATTATCGAGGTAATCCCTCATTTTCTGTTTAGTATTCTGCAGTTGCTCCTCCTCTTGTTCTGTGAGATTCCCCCTATTTTGCAATACTATCACTTATCAGTCCCTCTAAATAATACTTGTTGCTTCTTAACCATCTCTCTCTTATTTCCACCCTATTTTTTAAACTCCACTTTAATTTTATCCCACTCCCCAGCTATAATTTTCAGAAGAAATTTCTGTCTTCGCTAACAGCTCCCGAATAACTTACACTCCCCATTCCTTAAATTCCTCTCTTCACCAGACAGGTGGGGAAACTGCCAGTGTCTCATTTTTATTTCATTACACTGTTTTTATTTTAATTATTAATGGTGCATGATCTCAAATAGTTACTGGGTGTGTATCAAGACATTCAGTTAAATGCACGTTCCTGTGACATGTAAACTGTTTAGCCTAACCCAGTTTTCCTATCTTGGGGAATAATATGTAAATTCACTCAGAGCTCCTAATACTGAATTCACATCTTCTATGCCAAATATTTTCATAAATTTCTTTTAAAAATTACCCTCCTTTATTATAATCTCCCTTCTGGGCCCCTAGATACATCTTCACCATTGAAAATCAAATTCCAGACCCTACCCATTAGTAATTTTCCTTGCTGAAATCGTATTTCTCCCAGAATTTTCTTAAGCTCCATTATAGTAGTTTTAAGTGGAATAATAAATACATTTCAGTGTAATCCTCCTCCCCTTGCCAATAGCCCCTTATTACTACAAATCTAGCATTATTATATTTTTTTATGTTCTTTCATCACTATTGGAGCTCCTCTTGCAATTAATACAAGTACTCATATTTTCCTTTGTCCCAGTTATTCCACTGAATAACCATCCTGAAAACCTTTTATCAAATTTGCATAATTTTTTACCAAGTATGTCTCCTGTAGTACAGCTATTTGCACTCTACATTTTAATATAGTTCACTACTTTCTTTTTTGTATTTATGTCAGACCAATGACATTTAAAAACATAACTTTTTAAAATAATTATGCTTTCTGTGACTATTCTCACCTTTTATGTACAAGAGCATTTTGTTAAATGTCTAGTTCCAGTTTTTGAGTTACATGCATGCACTGTTTGACAGGTTGATCTTTCATACAACTGTTTGTCATATACATTAGAGCTTATGCAACAGCTTACAAAATTTTGTTGTATTGAAAGCCCTACAAAAACACACACACACACACACACACACCCAATACTCCCTAAAATCTGTTAAATTAACAGCACCACACAAAATAATATACATATTCAAATATTGAGGTTTTACCCTCCTAATAGGAACAAATGTTCCAAGCTGACAGCTAGACTTAAAGACTTGAATTAACCTAAAAGAAAGTTTATCCATGCTAAGATGCATGGTGCAGCCCGTGCTTAAACTAAGTGCTGTCTGGTTTTGTCTTATCTTTATAGCTTTCCCAGTTTTTAAATTTCTCCAAGTCATTTGGGTTTCTATTACCATAATGGCAATGGACTCTACTCCCAAGTCAAAATATGATTAAACTTCATGAAATTAGTATTGTTTCAGTCTTTGATGTCAGCCAGAAGGGCTCTTCTCAGTACCTGTAATGTGCCCAGTAATTACTCCTCCTGCAATTCATATGGAGTAACATGTATTGGTAACATATCTAAATACAACTGTAGATCCTTTATTATAAGGCCTGTTGCTCCTACTACTAGTGGAACTGCCTGGGTATCTTTCCTCCAGATTTCTCTAGTTTCTGCTTGCAAATCCTGACATTTTATGACTCTCTCTCTCTACAGGCAAGACACTGTAGTCACTGGGTGTAGCAATTTCAATCAATGCTGCTTTCATCTTCTTTTCATGGACTATTTCCGATTTTCTCTGATCTATCTTTTGAACCATTGGTAATAGATGATCCCATGTGATGCAGACCATCATTTTCTATGATGCTGTGTGGCTCATGTTTCCAGGTTTTTTCAGCTACTTAAATATATTTACACAATCCCCAGTGCAACAGACTTGCACATTGTTATGCCTTTCAGTATTACAGTTCTTCTGCCATCAGTATGTCACAACCAGCAATGAGTTGCGTGACCGTCTCCAATTCTGTTTTACAAAACAGTCTGTTTCTCCCACATTTTCAATGAACTTTGTAAACCAATGTGTGTGTAGCCCACTATCTTGGGCTGCCAATATTAACTTTTCATCTTTTGGTTTGAATTTGCCTCTCCTTAACCATTCCTGCATTTAGTCCTGATAAACATGAGGTTCTTTCAGAAGTTTTCGGCATTTGCAACTATATTTATGCATTTTCCACATTTCTTGCCTTCTCATCTGATTCTTCACCTAATAATACTCCTTTTGTTTTTTTTGGTACATTCAGTTGCAGCCTGATTTTTTTTTTTTTTTTAATCAACTTCTGGTTCGATTTACATTCCTGCTTGATGTTGATATGCTTCTGCTAGACTAAGGAGGGAAATCATCTTAGATTTATTCCCCTTCTGTTTCAAAACTTCCACTATGTTTGGGTTCTGTGTGGTAAACAGATGTGTGTGCAGTCCCACAATTGCAGATCTATACATGTAATCAACTTCAAGGAGCCCCATACCTCCTTCAGTATGGAGAATATATAATCTTGGCATGCACTGATGTTTATAAATCATTTGGTGAGCATGAAGCATCCTTGTTTTCTTATCTAATTTATCCAACATATTTTGGAGCCAATCACTCCAAAACTGTAAGTTAGGACAGGAACAGCAAACTGGTTTATAGCATGAATTTTGTTCCTAGATATCAATGCTGGTTTCAGGATTAATTTAAGTCTTCTAAATTATTCCTTACTAAGTTTCACTCACATATGTTCATGTTTTATTGTTGATCCTTCATCATTTCCCAAATATTTCAACACTCCCTCTTGTTCAAGTTCTTTTATATCACATTCTTGTCCCAAATTGGGGTTTTCTTGGTGCTGCAGTTTTCCTACATTAAAGGTTGTTTTTGCACACTTTTCATGACCAAATAACATTCTTATATAATCTGAAAAAGTTTTTGCGTACCTGCAGTTGTGCTTTCAGTTCCTCATCTGATGAGCTATACAATTTTAAATCAATCATCGACAGAGAAGATTAGAAGTCTTTACACTTTGTTTTCTAGGAGGCAAATTATATCCATGGCCTAATCTGTTAAATAGACAGCTTAATGGGTTAAGGGCAAGGCAGAACAGCAGAGGTGACAGGGAGTCACCCTCTAATATCTCTCCCTGGATTTCTATCCCTGGAATAATAATTTGTCCTTTATCATGGCATAATTGCAAAGTGGTCTGCCACCATTTCCTGGTTACTGTAACACAGTCGATCAGTGTAGGGTGTATCTTATACATTTTTAAGCACTCTTATCCATGAATATGGAATACTAATCAATTTTTTTTTTAGTCAATCCATGCCATACCTAGATTATTCCGCTTTTTACAGTTCTCCATTATGACTTTATTTAGCAACAGATGATCCTTTGTTCCATATGACTTTCTATTATTGCCCTTTTGTTCTATTGCCATATTCAGGTTTTCTTCTAAAATGACTATAAAACTCTGTCAGCATCAATTCTGATGTGTAGTTTATATGTAGTTGGAAGGCAAATTATTGGCCTATAATTTTTAGGGTAGGTTGCAGGTCCACTCATAAGTAGGAGCATTGTTTTTCCTACTGTTAGCCAAGTTGGTGTCCGTTTAGGACATGCATATAAAACTAGTTTTTACTCGTGGCTAAATCTTCATGCAAAAATGTTTATACTTTTAACCAGAAGTTAGGTACTGCAACTGGGCATGGTGTTTTACAATTAGAAGCTTTTCATAACTTTGTTTTAATCTCTCTGGCTGTTACTTCATCCCATTTCATATCCTCTACCTTTGAAATTCTCATATTTTCTTTTACTGCTTGCATCCATTTAGCATCTTTAAGTTCCACAGGATCTCCAAAAATACTTCTCCAAAATGTATCTATTTTTTCTTTTTTGGGTGGTCTTTCAATTCCTTTTATCTTGTTTCTCCAATTCTCTGTAAAACTTTTTGGAGTCAAATTGCTTTTTTGCACTTTTCCTTTATATTTACCTGTGTATCTTCTAAGTTTTTCTGCCTGTGCTGATATTTTTAGTTTATTATTTGATATAGTGCATGATAGATCCTCATCTGTTCTAATATTGTGTGTTGCTTTTAATCACATCTACCTTGGAGTATTTTTTCTTGTTCTGTTCCCTCTTCTATACTCTTAGTGTCTTAACTGCTTTATAGTTCTCTCTATTCGATACTTCCACAATGGTATTCAATTTCTCCCCTTCCTTTCCCTTACTACCCTGTGTTCTTGTGGTAGAATTTTATCTGTTATTAATTTAGCTGCACACTTGTATATCCCGTTTACTTCTGCTATATTGCATGGATCTCTATGGACAGTCCTAATTACAGTGTTCATTCGTTTCATCAAACTTCTGACTTTCGCGTTTTATTAACCTTCAGTCCATTTCTTTCATTGATCTTAATATGCCTCTCTATTAAATCAAGTAACTCTTGCCTCATTTTCTTCTAAACCGAGGGAACATTTTTTATTCATTTTCTGCAGGCATTCTGTAGAAAGTTCTATAGCACCTTCCTATGGCACACACTCTTCAATTTCATCCTGTGTCATCTGTTGCTATGTCATATGGGACAAACAAGCCCATTACTCTTCAACATCAATTGCTCCAGAGTTGCCACAGCTTCCTCTTCCCTCCCTTGCTATCCAGCTTCAAGTGAACGTTTATACTGGTTTACTGTGGAAAGTTCTGAAATATCTTCATATGGCAACTGACCGGTTGCTTTCCGTTCCACTGGTTTCTCCTTTTTTCTTGTCTATTGCTCTATCCCTCTGTGGTGCTTTCTGAGTTTGATTTTCTACACTGAATCCTTCACTTCGCAGGTATGCCACAACCTCAGTTCCTATTTCTTTAACTTCCCCATTACTGATCTTTTCTACTTTTCCCGTTTGTCTTATTTTTTGTATTTAAAGTTTTCCATGTCTGGATTCCTTTGCCTGTATTTCTCTTTAAAATATCTTTGGGGCTGCTCTTTTTGTATCAATTGTTTTTTTCTACTTTGCATAAATATTACGCCATATTAAATCTCTTTTTTTCCCCATGTCCATTTTCTTCTTCAGAGGTCTTCTGAGCTTCCTGTTTACTTTGGGGACTCATTCCACCATGCTGTGATATAACCAGTGTTAGACTTTCTACACCAAATCCTTCACTTTGCAGACATTCCATAATTTCAGCTTCTAGTTTTTTAACTTCTACTTCACTAAATCTTCTTTTCTGCATTCCCAGTTTGTGATATTTTATTTATTGTGACATTTTCCATGTCTGGCTGCCTTTTCCTGTATTTCTCTTTGAATATCTTTGGGGCTGCCTTTTTTGTATTAATTTGGCTTTTGACTTTGTATACATATTGTACCATACCAAATTTCTTTTTCCCTGTCCATATTTCTTTTTTATACTTTTCAAAAATCTCTAGGTTTTGTTTATATTTTTGCACTTCATCAGAGGCTTCCTTTTCTAAACAGATGAACGTTTCTTGATCTATATAACGTTTTTCACAAATCTGTTTAAACACAAAGTTTTATTTGAGGCTTCTGACAGTTTTTTTTTTTTGCGGAAGTATTTTTCTTTCCTCTAATTTCTCTCAATCTTTTTGTATATCTTGTATCTGGAAATTCTGGGCTTTTTGCATAGTAGTAACACCACCCAGTTTCTTTCTTATCCTCAATAGTCCACTCTTGTCATCTTTATGGCTCTTCTTTGGCCTATCAGTTTTGTAATTTTTGTGGACTTACTTCCTTCTACAATAGGGAGGTCATCCTCCCCCTGGGCCTGACCTAGCTCCATCGTAAGAATGTTTTTGTAGTTTAAGGATTCTACACATTTGTTTCCATTCCTGGCACCACTGCGCCTACTCGGATAGGGCACTTTTTTATCCTGGGTTTTGTGCACTCAGCTCTCTCAATTTTTGACATTTCTGCCCATGACATATGCTACAATAAAATATAGTCTATATATCTGTCTCATCTTGGTGAGATTTTGTGAAAAACAGGGTCCAACTTGTGAAGGTACTCACCAAGACTCGAGGATGAATTCAATTTCAGAAAAGCTGCTCTCCTTTGCTTGCTGACTTTCTTCCAGCTGAGTAAACACTTGAATGCTTTTGGAGAACGTCATCTCCTAGCCATTTCTCTTTATCAGCTTTTTCCTGGAGACATGAGGACCAGATACAGGACTGCTAACTAAGCATACATTTCTTTGCTAGAAAAAAAAACCTTATAACGGTCAATAGTAACCAAAAGTCTCATTTACTAACTTTTAAAGTTGTTACTAAATCAAGCTAAGGATCTTAATCTAGTCATTCCCCTATCCAAGAATGAGAAAATGCACATTATTTTTCTCTTTTGTCATGCTCTTTTAACCAGACTTTTGTTCTTTATTTTCTATGCTGCAATGCCTACATTTCTTAAAACTGAACAAGGAAACAGAGAAAAATGGAGAAAGGAAAAAAACAGGAGCAGTTGTTTACATCAGTATACTCATTATACTTAATAAACTGAGAGAACTTTATAGCATGCAAAGAAAATCACACACTATAAAAAACAGTACCATTAAGAAAAAAATGCTGGTTTACTTGCAGGTCATTTTCCCTCTCCTCTTTCCCCCTCAGGTATTTTCCTGAATATTAATGACATGAAGTAGGGTATATGCTTCAGAGTCCCCTACAAGTTTAAGTCCAAAACAGTCCAATATTTTGAGATTTGTTTGTCCTGTCATGTTTCACAAATACAATTGTTTTGCAATCCCACATTTTTCAATTTCCAAGAAACTGGTTTTATTCCTGTTCATCTCCATCTCACAAATCCTGTCTCTGCTTCATTTCCAATGTACTCTTGTGCTTCTAGGTTGATGTTTATGCTTTTTTCCTTCTCTTAAGCATCTTCTATTGAAACACTGGAAATGGTTACACTGGCACAGTCTCTCTGTTTTCATTACCAGAAGAGCAAGAAGCAGAATCTCCTGTTTCACTGCTCACATTTTGTTGGACAATCTTTGGAATTTCCTCTTTAGCATGTACTTCATCAAAAAAATGTTTGTCCTTCCAGGGAAGGATATTTTGAAGATGGCTGGGTACAGCACTTTGATTACTCCTCTTCTGCCTGGTATACAATGAGGAAATGTATTCCACTATTCAGGGAATGTTGAAAAGCAGGCATGAGATTAATTCTCCACAAACACACTGCTGTCTCGCACTTTTACTACTTCGTCTGCAGTTTTGTCAGCATCAACTCCTTCTGCTGGTAGAATTGCATCTTTACTATTAAAAGCTCTAGGTTGCTTTCTCATAGCCAGGTTTGGAGCAGACATACAATGTGCCCTTTCAGTTAACAACTCCTGCTGTGGAATAACAGTCCAGTGGCTTATTTGAGCTTTCTTAAAATTAATACAGTCTGTTCCTTCCAGCTTCTCTAGTACAACAGAAAATCCCAGGTATTCCCAACGTGCTCTGTCCTCTAATTCTTTTGTTTTTTTGAAACATCTCTTCATGAGCAGTTTCATGTTCAGCCAACCTTTTCTTCATTTCAGCCTCTCATTTTTGCAGTTTTATCATCTCATCTGAATATCTGTTTAAAGCTTCTTTCATTTTTTCCAGCCATTTGTTGTTTGAGTGGATATGCTCAATCTGTGTTTTGTTTAAATTTAATCAGGTCTGTGTCCAATTGTCTTATAATTTTCTCTAGGTTACTGGAAGTCATGTCTGGAGCTTGCACTGCTTTTTGTTGAACAGCTGCAGTACTTTTTCCCAGTCAGTGTTTTTTCCTCACCTTTTGTAGCCGATTTTCTTTCTGGTCCTCTATTTCTTTTTTCCTGTCATCCAGGTAGTGTAGTTATTAACCAGTTACTGAAACTTACCCAGAAATATAAATCCATTGACTTTCTCTGCTAAGTTTCTGTTTTCACATTGGGAGAGCTAGAATTAAGCTGTTTCTCGATGTGTAGCATGTTTGGAAATCCAAAGGCTGGATGAAGTTGACTAAATCTAGGTACAGTGATTTTGATTATTTTGCTTTGTAGGTTTATTGTCTCCTCAGTGGTTCTCTCTCAAATAAAAAAAGTTTAATCAGTACTGAGCTAAGAGATACTGCTTCTGTGATGGGTTTTGTCTGGTTATTGGGCTGGTTTTCATTTATTTCAAAACATTAAGCAAGTATCTTTGCAAGATGTGGCAAAACTAACATTAATGCTATTATTAGCATACATTTTTAACCTCTTAGCATAAGAACTCTGGACAAAGCCAAAAATAATGGGGGGACATATGTCCAAGAATAGGGACAGTTTTTAAATATTGCTCTTAAAAACTTAGAAAGTTATTAGAATAATATGTTTTGCATTGGTATACATTCTGAAGGATTTGAATTCTGAAACTCAAAATGTCTGTCATTATTTGACTTCAATCCTCTATTTTCCAGAAAACCACAGAGTTCGAGGAACAGACCAAAAATATCAGGCAAAAATATAGATAGTTAAGAGGTGTGGTTATTACTAGATTTTGTGTCAGTAATCTGCACTCTCAAATTAAATGTCGGCACTCCATGCTGAATGCTAAAAAGTTGGGAAAAAAAATCCAGACAACAGCAAATCTCGAAAATCGCCCCCAAAACGTACATATACCAACTCTGAGATAATCATATATCAGAGAAAAGGGAATATTCCAAGAAAAGACATCTTGGACTTAGATATACTAAGTCCGTCCTTTCAGCCAGTCAGTCTCCGTATTTTGGGACTCAACTTAGTGGGTCCCAACACTTCAAATGGTTATTAAGATCTGATCTATTAATATTTTAACAGATTTCCAGAAGAATTTGGGGCTGTATGACAGTAATTGCTGCTCGTTTCTCAGGTAGATTTTGTTGTATTAGTTCCTAATCCGCATTCTTTTCTAATGCAGACAATGATGTTGATTCCTTTTTCACTCTCTGCAGGAACAGTCTCTCTGCCTTATAAGTTCACCGATTTTGTCCATTTGTCAGGGGCAAATCTGTCCCCCAAGACTTCTACAAAGTGCTGAATTTGGATCTGTTTGAGCATACTGAGTTTCTCAATATTTTAAAGTGAGTTTGGTAAGACTGGCTTCTTACCATCCGTGAACAGCCTGCATAAAAGAAGCATCTGTAATGTGTGTTTCGTTGTTTGAAAAAAATGTATGAGTTTAACAGCGCACCCCAGTTTTAGACACCCAAATTTGAAATTATGAGATTCAATGTTGCTTTTACCAGTGCTGGGATTAGGCCTTATAGGATGTTTGATAAACTGGACAAGTCCTCGATCTATTAAGCATCTTTGCAACTGTGGGACTATGAGACTTATAGCATTTATATTTCAGTCACGGAGAAAAATACCATTTTAGAAAACTCGTTGGGAAACATTTCTTGCAAAACAGTCTCTAGCAGAGTGATAGAGGAGGGTAGTGGAATATAAAGTACGACTATGTGAGGGTGAGCATATTTATCAATTAGGAATTCAGCCTTCAGCCATTTCAAGATTCAAATGTCATTTACAAATATCCTTGAAAAAGTAGGAATGTTTCAGCAAAGTTGTTTAATATTAGTAACTTTACATTCATGGCATGCTGATGAAATGACAGAAGCAATAAAACATAGTAGTTTCCAGAAGTGTGTGGTATGCTGCCCTTAGTGCAGTATTGAGGACCTATGTGCCATAGCTAACTGAAACAGCTCTTTTTCAATGTAAATTCATACATCTCCTAAAGTGTTAAAGGAACCCTAAAGCAACCACTCTGCATTACAAAAAATATTAACATTTTTACAGAACAAAATGCACCCATCCTCATTGCTAGACATTCTGGATGTAATCTTGGTTTACGATGAAAATGAAAACCATTTCTGAATTCAAAGCTCTAACAGCATAGAACACAGTGAAGCGCTGTCTTCTAAATCTGGCCAGATCAGAAATAACAGCTGAAGCAGACATATTTTACTGCGGCTTGTTTGTATAAATAGGTGTTTCAGACTTGACAGCTATGCTATAGAGGTTATACTTACATGTCATGAAGAAATCTCAATGCACTTAAGCAAGATAATAGATCTGCGAGCACCAACTATTCAAGCTGATCTTTAAGAGAATAATTTGTAGTGGGTACCCAGCAGTAATGTCTTTCCCAACTGCCCTCTCTAAAGCCTCCACATTAAGGATGATTTCACATTCTCCAGATCTGGCTTCATGGAATACAACAGCAGTAGCAACAAGACAGAAGCCAAATAAGTACAGACAGAACAGTTCAAACTTGTTATACTTATAGGGGACAATGTTCAGGATAAATGGTGGAATCATCTGACAGTAGGCAAAGAAATAAAGGTAGTAAGTGTCAAAATGCAGAGGGCCCTCTTGGAGGGAAGTTGATCTGGTTAGCGTTTTTATGTCTATTACATTCATCCGAGTTCAAATATGCTTCAGGTATAGCACTGTTACATGACATTTATACATTTATGAATCACTCTGCCATCCTATTTCGCCTCATTAGCAAACTCCCAGAGGCTCTTAATAATGTTGCTCATTACCATGTTATTATGCATCCATTAGCACATACCACTCCCAACCGGGCTATTTGGTCTGGTCACAGAGTGTATGTTTCTTAAGTACACACGCACACTTACTCTCAAACATCCTTTGTGCAGCTGCTGATCACAGAAATTCTCTTAGCGAGATGCATGAAAGTTTTCTGAATCCAGCATATTGAGTTCTTAAATAACAAATTTTTCCTTTATCCAGTCTGTTGTGTCACTAGGAATTTATATAAGTTAGGAGCTGAGAAGGTTACAGGTGGATTTTAATTTTCCATGAGAAAAACTGCACTTAAAACTCACAATTTCAATGACTTACAGTTGCAATTGGTTGTGACTCTAAGATTTTTGGAATAATTACCACCACTTGCACTGAAAGTAGATGTCAGCCAGAAAAGTATAGCAGCTATGATCCTATAAAAGTACAGACCAGTTGCCTATGGGTCAACATTTACAGTCAACGCCACTAAGATCCAACAAAAAAGACTAGCTGGCAATAGTACACAAATGTGACAAATTCCACAGGTGTGTGTTAACTGTTAAAGAAGCCCAGGTGGAGATAGATCACAGACCCTCTGCTAAGCATACTCAGAGCAGCTTGGTACTTGATATACAGAATAAGGATTTGAAAGTGAAACAGAATAGGCACATTAATTACACATAGTAAATGTTAAATGGAACATGTTTCCTAGTAAAGCATGAAGAAATACAGGAGGAAGAACTAAGAAATCTTTGGAAAATTCCTCAACTACCAATAATGACTGAAAAGTAAAAGATTCACAGAAATTGGTTGAAAATAAATTTAGAAATGCAGCTACTGAGAGAAATCACAACAACAACTCTTGCCAAGAAAAAAAAAAAACAAACAATCCAATTTATTCTAGGAAGAATGAAGTTGTGCCCAATGCTTATTGTTCAAAGCTAGCATAGTACTAGTTTCCAAACAAGTAAGAAGGCAAATGCTTAACATGATACAGGAAACATATCACAGAGTATTAAAGTGCAAAGAAAGAGCAACACGTGTAATATACTGTACAAGGATATTGAGAGAGACACAGAATATTCAGTGCAGAACTGCACCATATGTAATGCATACCAAACAACAATCTGAACAAAGAGATGCTATTGCAACGTTTCCGGGAAGTTTATGAAGTCACGCAGAGCCAGATCTCTTTCAGTGTAAGAAAGCTCTGTATCCTGTATGTGCACATTATTCCAAGTATCTGGAACTAATTAAGAATATAGGTATTCATACACTCATGGTGCTTCTTGTGTTATGCCTGTCACTTTGAGACAGGATCTCTGATACTGTCATGTCTGACAATGGTCCATGATATAAAAAAGTGAGGAATTAAGGTGACTCGTGCATGGCTGGGTATTCAGACATGAGAATGCAGCTGGATAGACAGTGTAGAGAACTATTCAAAGACAAATATTATGACAGAAAGTTTTAGCAAGAGGTATGAGGATTGTCATCTTGCAGCAAGAGTAGAGGAAATACACCAGTGCAGAACAGTCTCTCTCTTTAGCCCAAAATTGGCTAGAAGGGTGAAATGCAAATTACTTTACTAGTTCATAGGTAGGTACTAGGCTACTGGGCCTATATAAGCCTAGCCAAACAGTACCCTGGCTTTCACCACCCAAGAAAATAATTTTCCTGCGCCCCTGTTGAGCAGAGCCACAGAAGTGATCCCCAGGGTGAATTTCTGCTCTCTTATCCAATCTTCAAGAAAAATCTTGATGAGTGCTAATGAGGAGCTTTGTTTGATATAGATAGATAGTTTGTTCCAAAGTATGGGAAGTCTCTGGGAAAGGAATCTATTCCTCCAGCATGTTCTGTTTATTGCTATGACAAGGTTTAGGTCCCTAGAGCATGTAGCTTGGAAGGATTGGGATTTCTTCATGTGGAGCAAGTCCAACAGTTCTGGGTTTGACATAGCTTTGTATGTTAGGCAAAGATCACCTCTGAGTAGGCGATATGCGATGGAGTAAAGCTAGAGTTCTTTGAGACTGTCTGCGTAGGGCATCGGTTTGAGGCCGGTAATCCTCTTTGTGGGGTATTTCTGCAGCTTTTCCAGTTGTTGTAGAGGTCTTGTGAGGTACATATCAAAAGGGGAGTTGTACTCTATAAAGGGTCTCATGAGTGATGAGTAGAGAGGAACAAGGACCTCTTTTTCTGGATGAGAACCCTTTTGTGGTAAGGTGTGCCACGTAGAAGGATTTCCTGGCTACTGTAGCAATGGGATTATCAAAGGAGAGACTACTGTCCACCTGTGTCCCAAGGTCTCATCACACTTTCAGTGTTAAGTAGACTACTGCCTATGTGGTAGTTCATGGGTACAGAGTTTTTACCAAAAGGGATGACAATGCACTTTCTGGCATTGAGCTTGAGGCCATGGCTTTGACACCAGGCATTTGTCTCAGTGAGGCACTTTTGTAGGATGTCCACATCATTAGGAGTTTTGATTATGGCTCCTAGTTTGCAGTCATCTGCGAACTTTTTTAGCCAAAGACCTTCTGTGTTCTTCAGAGAAGTAGATACCAAACAGGAGAGGACCCAGGACTGGACCCTGTGGTACTCCACTTGTCACTGGTCTAAAGTTGTATTTAGAGTCTGCTACTTTCACAGTGTGGGTTGTCAGTGAGCCAGTTGGCAACCCATCTTGTGACAGAGATTTATACCTAGTTTAGTGGGTTTAATCTATAATTCCAGAGTGGGGGATGGTGTCAAAAGCCTTGGTGAGATCTAGATAGGCTGTGTGAACCACCTTAACCTCATCTATGGCTTTGGCAACCGTTTCAAAGAAGTCCATCAGGTTTAGGAGACATGATCTGCCTTTTACAAACTCAAACTGGGTAGGGTCCAGAGTTTGGAGATTACCAATATCATTGTTTAGAAGTTCCATGATGATACATTCCATAGCCTTGCAGACCATGCTCATCAGGCTAATGGGTGGTAGTTCCTGGGGTCCATGGTGGCTCCCCCTTTGTGGAGTGGGATAACCATTGCTGTGTGCCATTCAGTGGGCACAAAGCCGGAGGTGAGGCTACGACTGAACATGGTACTTATTTGGGGTGCCAGGTCATTCTGTAGTTCATGTAGAACACAACCTAGGATGTCGTCAGGTCCCATAGATGCTGTGTTCTTGGCTCTGGAGAGTGTGTGTTTACCTGTGCAGCCGTGATTACAGGAACTTTGCATTCTTCTGGTATAGAGATGGGCCCTTTAGGGGGTGAGAGGAGTAAAGTTAGCATTGAACCTGCCAGGATGTTGGCAATATCAGCTGGTTCTGTATATTTAGTGCCATTGTGCTGTAACTCAGAGTAGATCGGAGTGTTGCCATTGAGATTCTTGACATAGCTATAGAATGCTTTGTGGTTGTCTTTAGAATCAGTGGCGATTTTGTTTTAACTACCTTTGGCGGAGAGAGTGTGTTGAGCAGATGGAAAGAGTACTTTGAGGGGTTGATGAATGAACAGAATGAGAGGGAGAGAAGGTTGGATGATGTAGATATAGTGAATCATGAAGTGCAATGGATTAGCAAGGAGGAAGTAAAGACAGCTGTGAAGAGGATGAAGAATGGAAAGGCTGTTGGTCCAGATGACATACCTGTGGAAGCATGGAGGTGTTTAGGTGAAAGGGCAGTGGAGTTTAACCAGATTGTTTAATGAAATCTTGGAAAATGAGAGGATGCCTGAGGAATGGAGAAAAAGTGTTTTGGTACCGATTTTTAAGAATAAGGGCGATGTGCAGAGGTGTAGTAACTACAGAGGGATTAAATTGATCAGTCACAGCATGAAGTTATGGGAAAGAGTAGTGGAAGCTAGGTTAAGAAGGGACATGATGATTAGTGATCAGCAGTATGGTTTCATACTGGGAAAGAGCACTACAGATGCAATGTTTGCTCTGAGAGTGTTGATGGAGAAGTACAGAGAAGGTCAAAAGGAGTTGCACTGTGTTTTTGTAGACTTAGAGAAAGTATATGACAGGGTGCCTAGACAGGAGTTGTGGTATTGTATGAGGAAGTCGGGAGTGTCAGAGATGTAAGAGTGGTACAGGATATGTACGAGGGTAGTGTCGACAGCGGTGAGGTCTGCGGTGGGAGTGACGTATGTGTTTAAGTTGGAGGTGGGATTACATCAAGGATCAGCACTGAGCCCTTTTTTATTTGCAATGGTGATGGACAGGTTGACAGACGAGATCAGACAGGAGTCCCCATGGACTATGATGTTTGCAGATGACATTGTGATCTGTAGTGAGAGTAGGGAACAGGTGGAGGAGACACTAAAGGGATGGAGATATGCTCTAGAAAGAAAAGGAATGAAGGTCAGCAGGACTAAGACAGAATATATGTGTGTGAATGAGAGGGAGGATAGAGGAATGGTGAGGATGCGAGTAGCAGAGGTGGCAAAGGTGGATGAGTTTAAATACTTGGGATCAACAGTTCAGAGTAATGGTGAGAGTGTGGAAGAGAGTACAGGCAGGATGGAGTGGGTGGAGAAGAGTGTCAGGAGTGATTTGTGACATACGAGTACCAGTAAGAGTGAAAGGGAAGGTCTACAAGAGGGTAGTAAGATTAGCTACGTTATATGGGTTGGAGACGGTGGCATTGACAAAAAGGCAGGAGTTACAGCTGGATGTGGCAGAGTTAAAGATGTTAAGATTTGCACTGGGTGTGACGAGGGTGGACAGGATTAGGAATAAGTATATTAAAGGGTCAGCCCAGGTTGGAAGGTTTGGAGACAAAGCCAGAGAGGCAAGATTACGTTAGTTTGTACATGTGCTGAGGAGGGATGCTGAGTATATTGGGAAAAAGATGCTAAGGATGAAGCTACCAGGTAACAGGAAAAGAGGAAGGCCTAAGATAAGGTTTATGGGTGTGGTGAGTGAGGACATGCAGGTGGTTGGTGTGACAGAGCAAGATGCATAGGACAGGAAAAAATTAAAACAGATGATCCACTGTGGTGCGCCCCAACGGTAACAGCCAAAAGAAGATAGCTTTGAAGGATTTTATGAGGGATCTTGGCTTCTTACTGAGGCTGACCAGGGAGTTCCTCCAATCATGGGATTTTACTCTTTTTTTTTTTGCAACAGTTTATTTCTTCTGCTGTAGAGTTTGTTTATGGCAGGGGACCACCATTGGCTTCCTTTTTTTGGAGGATAGCATCTTGGTTCTGTTAGGGATTGCGCGATCCATGCACTCGTGTAAGTGCTTATAAAGTGCATTTGTATAGATTCAGCAGTCGTACCTCTATTGTCCGTCAGCATGGGTGTCGTGAAGTTTGCCACTTCTGTCTTAAGAAGCGTGAAGTTGACTTTGGAGAAATTATTTACGGTGGTTTCCCTAATGGGGGGTGGGATGTAGATGTCTGGGGTGATTAGCCTGTGAGCAGATCTGACCAATGAGGAAGTGACCTCTGGTGTGGAACACCGGTTGTCCATGTTGGTAATGACCTATTGCTGCCCCTGGTGGGGGTGTGGATTAGTTGATCCAAGGCACTGGAATTTATAAATTCCAGAAAACGTTGAGCACAACAGTTGGTACACGAGTAGTTTTCCCAGTTAATGGTGAGGTAGTTTAAAATAGCCCATTATTAGGTTGTACCCTAATATTTTCCAGTGGGAATCCTAGGGTATGGTGGGGGATCTGTAGCAAGCTACAATTTGGATTGCGGTCTTGCCCAGGGAGTTAGTTGCACTTGGATAATCTTGGATGCATTATGCTGAGCAACTAGCCTGGAGGTGTGGATATCATTAATTAATATGGACACGCCTCCGCCTTTAGTGTTTTGGTCCAGGTTAGGTGGCTGAAAGGTGTGGTACGAATTATAGCCTGGTAATGCAGGGGTGCTCTCTGGAGCCTTGTACCAGGTTTGTGTCACTGCACAGATGTCAATGTTCTCCATTTTAAGGAGTGCCTCGAGTGAGTGCATTTTGAGGTTTAGACTTCTAGCATGGAGTAGAATTACCCTCAGAGTTTGCTTGCCTGTACCGGTTATGGTGGTGAATTTGTCATTTGAACCTTGCCTAAAAAAGGCACTATAGGGGTGGCAAGAGCCTTAGCCAGTATCCGGAATCCCAAGGGCGACAGGTGCAGGCCACCTGGCAAAGTATCGTGGTTTGTCAATCAGGTCATCCCAAGCAGACAGATACTGGATCCCCTTAGAATGACTGACACCAGAAGCTTAGCCAATTGTTGATCATTTTGTCCTTTACTGTGGTATCATTCTGGGTGATGGCAGCATGCTAGTCAGGGATAGGGTCATACCTGCCTGGACTACAAGATCGGACAGCTCCTCCATGTCCCTTTTCATGTAGTCCAGGGAGGTACGTCTCAGGTCATTCACACCAACATGGACAATGACAGAGTCATATTAGTACTTGTTGTGGAGTGACTTGAGTGCGTGCGCGTTATGTGGCGGATCCTGGCACCCAACAAGCAGCTGACAACAACTTTCTCCTGGTTTAGCCTGTTGAGTGGAACATCAGTGTGCCTGACTATAGAGTCACCTACGACTAGTGTTGGGTACGCTGTTATGCCTTATGGGCTGTGGTTGAGTGGCACATTGAGTTTGTGGGCTGTGTCTCATTTGGGTTGTGTTGGGGGGGGTGGAGGTTGCTTGCATTTCTGCTTTGGAGGTCCCTGTTGCTTGGGTAGATTTTTTGAGAGCCTCCGTGAATATAGGCGTGTGTTTTGTGTTTCTATGCGAGAGTTTTGGTGGTGTAGGTTTTGAGGGACTATATGAGGAGTGTGGTGTGATGCAAGTGTTTACCTTATCCTCTTGACTGTCTAGTCCAGTCTTGGGTGAAGAGAGCTTTGCTTCCAGTTTGGCTATATAAAAGTGAATCTCTCACAGGTTGTAGTGTTAGGAGAAGAGGGTTGTCTGTGTACATGAGGCCTTTGCTGCATTGCCCCAAAATGCCCAGATTCATCAGGTAGACAGGAGAAAACAACAGGAGCTGAACCTTAGACATGCCTGGATAGGCGCTTATTTATAGGTTCATAGGTAGGTGCTAGGCTATCTGCCCAAAGGCATTTATAAGCCTAGCCAGAATGTGTTGGCTTTCGCGGCCCCCTTAGATTAGTTCCCTGTGCCTCGTCCAGCAGAGCCATTAAAGAGCCACTGAAGTGATCCCTGGGGTAAACATTCCGTTTCCCATCCACTCATCAAGGTTTCCCTTGAAAAGGGTTAGCGAGGATCTCTGACGAATGCAGATTGGAATCTTGTTCCAGAGCATGGGAAGTCTCTGGGACATGAATCTATCCCTCCAGCACATCCTATTTATTGTTGTGGTGAGGTTTAGATAGCTGGAGCGTGTGGCTCGAGGGGATATGGTTTTCTTTAGGTGGAGCATGTCCCATCAATTCTGGGTTGGACACAGCCTTGTATGTCAGGCAGAGATCACCTCTGAGTAGGCAGTATGCAACAGAGTACAGCTGGAGTTTCTTCAGTCGAGCTGCATAGGGCATCTGCTTGAGGCCAGTGATCCTCTTGGTGAGGTACTTCTGTGGTCTTTCCAGTTGTTGCAGGTGTCTTGTAAGGTACATCCCAAAAAGGGGCATTGTACTCTATGATGGGTCTGATGAGTGATGCATAGAAAGGCCCAATAACCTCTTTTGATCTGGATGCAAACCCTGTTATGATTATGTGGGCCACATAGGATTTTCAGTTACTATCTACTTGGGGTCCCCAACTCCTTTATTACACCTCCCGTATTTAGGGGGCTACCACCTATGTGGTAGTTTGTGGGTACTCTGTTTTTTCCAAAGGGGATGACTATGTACTTTTTAGCATTTAGCTTGAGGCCATGGTTTTGACACCAGGTACCTGTCTCATTGGGACCCTTTTGGAGGAGGTCTGCGTCAGCTGGAGAGTCAATTATAGCCCCTAGTTTGCAGTCTGTGAACTTGGTCAGCCATAGTCCTCCTGTGCTTGCCTGTACCTCTGAGAAGTATATGCCAAACAGGAGGGGTCTTAGGACTGAGCCCTGGGAATGCCACTTGTAACCGGTTTAGTCTCAGACCTAGCTCCCACAACTCTTACCATGTGGGTTCTGTCTGTGAGCCAAGTGGCAACCCATCTCGTGACGTAGGGGTTTATGTTCAGGCTGGTGAGCTTGTCTATAATACCTGAGTGGGGAATGGTGTTGAAGGCCTTTGTGAGGTCTAGGTAAGCTGTGTGGACCACCTTTCCCTCATCTATAGCCTTGGTAACTGTCTCAAAGAAGTCCACCAGGTTTGGGAGGCATGATCTACCCTTAAAGCTGAACTGGGTAGGGTCCAGTGTTTGGAGGTTTCCAATGTCTCTGTTAATGAGATCCATGATGATGTGCTCCATAGCTTTGCAGACCAAGCTAGTCAGGCTTATAGGGCGATAGTTCCTGGGGTCTGTTGTGGCTCCACCTTTGTGGAGTGGAATAACCATTGCTGTGTGCCACTCTGTGGGCACATAGCCTGTGGAGAGGCAGAGTTTAAACAGTGTGTTTAGGTGAGGGGTTAGTTCATCTTTGAGCTCATGTAGGATGCAGCCTGGGACACTGTCCGGTCCTACTGATGCTGTGTTTTTGGCTTTGGAGAGGGCTGTTATAACCTGAGTGTCTGATTTCAGGGGGACTACATTCTTCTGGTATAGTTATGGGCCCTTTTGGGGGTAAAGTTTGCACTGAACCTGTCTGCCAGGATGTTGGCTATATCAGTCGGTTCAGTGTATTTTGTGCTATTCTGCACTAACTCTTGAGTAGATCTGAGAATTGCCACTTAGATTATTGACATAGCTAAATAACGCCTTGTGGTTATCTTTACAGTCCATGGCAATTTTTCTTTCGAAGCTAGCCTTGGATGATTTTATGAGGGAACATAGTTTCTTGCAAATACTGATCAGGATGTCTTCCCTTCTTGGGATTTTACTCTTTTCTGTACTAGTTTCCTCCTTCTATTGTATAGCTTGTTTATGGCAGGGGTCCACCAGACTGGTTTCCTTTTCTTGGAGGAGCTAGTCTTGGTTTTATTTGGGATAGCATGATCCATGCATTCGTGTAGGTGCCCGTAGAGTGCATTAGTGAAGGATTTTGCAGCTTGGACAGTGTTATCCTTTAGCATGGGGGCTTTGAAACTTTCCACCTAGGTCTTAAGTAACGTGAAGTTTGCTTTTGAAAAGTTTTTCACAGTGGCTTCTTTGACCAGGGGTGGTGGCAGAATGTGGATATCCAGAGTGATTAGTTTTTGGTCAGATCTAACCAGCGATTGGTTGACCTCCGGTGTGGAACACAGGTCGCCCATGTTGGTGATGACCAGGTCCAATATGTTGTCACCTCTGCTGGGGGTGTTGACCAGTTGATCCAGGGCGTTTTGAGTTTACAAATTCTAGGAAATGTTGGGCAAGGGAGTTTGTACTTTAGTAGTTCTCCCAGTTAATGTTTGGGTAACTGAAATCACCCAATATCAGGGTGTTTGGTAGGACCTTTATGTTTCCAGGAATGCGGAGTGGGGGTCCTGGGACATGGTGGGTGATCTGTAGCAAGCTATAATTTGAATAGCAGTTTTGCCTGTTGTTAGTCGCACGTGGATGATCTCTGAAGCATCGTGCTGTGCCACTAACCTGGAGGTGTAGGTATCCCCCCCGCCTTTTGTATTTCAGTCCAGGTTTTTTGGCCGAAATGTATGGCACGTGTTGTAGCCTGGTAGTTGGGGTGCTCTCTGGAGCCTTAAACCAGGTTTCTGTTACTGCACATATATCGATTTTCTCCATACTGAGGAGTGAGTGCATTTTGAGGTTTAGACTTCTGGCAATGAGTAGCATTACCCTCAGTTTTTTGTTACTTGTGCTATTTACGGCGGTGGGTTTGTCTTTTGAGCCTTGCCTAAAAAAGGCATTATGGGGCTGTCAAGAGCCTTGGCCAGTATTCGAAAGCCTAAGGGCAAGTACTAAAAACTGTTTTCCTCCAGACAAGTGAGGAAAGTTGAGTGTTGTAGTAATTTGTAGCTTATTTAGTGCTTGCAATGAGTTCTGAACAAGTGCTGAGCTCAAACAAACAGATCAGAGTGCTGAAACAAAAAAACTGGCTAGTTCTAAGAAACAAAATTAAGCTAGAAGGCTTCCCTCCAACACAGAAAGGCTTGGGGGCTCAAAAGCTTACAAACAGTCCTGGATACAGCAAATCTGCATCTGGACTAGACGACTTACAGGAAAGGCAGGAAACAAGCTTAGAAATTTTTTTTTTGTAAAGTGGAAAGGGTGAAAGAAGGAGCAGAAACTAAGTGGGTTGGCCTTCTCAAATGTTCTCCCTGGATTAGGTAGAATGAGGTAATGACATTAGACTGGGAGGAGTGTTCCAGATCAAATTTATAGTAAGGGGGGGCAACTGCAAACCCACAAAGTATAAAAACAGGATACCAATAGGGAGAGAGGGTGGGAAACAAAAATCAGAACAAACAAACCCAACCAGATCCTTAACTGTAGAAAATGTCTAGTTAAATACCACACACACACACACTCTAGCTAGAAACGTATATGCAGACAATAAAAGTGCTATAAATAAAAACAGGATACTTAAATGTTATTTTTTTATTTTACAGAGGCCCGGGGAGAAAAGCTCCATGTGCAACACAACAAGCAATATACAATAAAAACCCATATTAAGTACAAACTTGAAAAAGTATACAGAAGAACACATGCAAAATACAATCAAGGAAGAAGTACCAATAAGTTGTACACTAAAAACAATATAGAAAATAGTATTGATTAGAGCTGATTTGTTGTATATCACAGGTCAGTTTGCTCAGGGTCCTTCCTCCTGTTCCTTACAGCTTCCCTTGCCACGTACCTGTGAATGAAGGAACTGCAACTCCTGTTCCTTACAGCTTCTCTGGTATAGCTGAAAATCTCAAGTTTTCTCTATGCGCTCTGTCCAATAATTCTATTATTTTTTGAGACATCTCTTCCAGAGAAGTCTCATATTCAGCCAGCCTTTTCTTTGTTTCGACATCTGATTTTTGCAGCTTTATATGTCATCTGTTTAAAACCATTTTTCTAGCCTTTTGTTGATAAACTCCATCACCAAAAACCTTTCTGAATGTATTAAACTGCCTGTTGCTGTCTTTAGGAAAAGAGAAAAATCAGAGATTCTAGGGTAAGCCTTGTTGAACTTCAATTTACCTACACTAACATACTGCAGCACCTCAATAACGGTGTCTACAGAATTGGAAAACAACAAAAATAGTTTCTCCCAGCAACTAATCAGGAGTAAGTTACACATATAAAAAGCATTTAAGCTTTCTCTTACAGTGCTGCGTAATTAAGCAAGTCACCATTTTGGTCAGCCATAGGGCTCTTTTCTACTGGAGTGTTTGCCTACTTCCCCTGTAACTAAAGTACACTGACTCTTGCATTTGTCTCTCTGACCCTAATTTTAACAGGTATAATTAGTACCTTTCTGGCTAACACTCAGACATAGATTCCTGTTGAAAGTTTAACTTACTTGTCGGACATTTGAACAAGTAACCCTTGTAAAACTCTTCAAAATTGTATACTGTTGGTCTGTCTTTCCTGCTACACATAAGTAAAATTAAAGTGCTGAGTGCAAGTAACATTACAGTGCCGAGTGCAGATTTTAGGCCCTTACATTCAACTTACCTCTGGTGCCTTGAGTCAATCCAAGGTATTCCCCTAACCACTCCTACTGCCTTATCTTTTTCCCCCCATCCCCCCTCTTTCCTCATAAAGGTTAAACTACTACAACTTAGTAAAGGCATTGGTTCATCCCTGCTCCACTTGCCCTCGCTTCGCTCGGGCTTGCTTCGCACCCCACCCTGCCCCCAAATTCCTCCCACCCCTGGTGCTGCTACATTTATTGATACTAGACCACACCACACTTTAAACCAAACCAATCAGTAACACCTTGTCACTCAACAGCACCACCCTCAACCGGATACCACCAGTCCTCCAAACTCTACAATTCCTTTTGTCCAAGTTTCAAGTCTCATTCAGTAGGTATGTTATCACCCAAAATAGTCTTATTAACTGTACTTCTACCCCTTTTACTCATCCCATACCTCTTAACAGTCTACGAATATCAGGATCACCCAGGTTTCCACTACCCTAAGTTCCAAACATCCATCTTATCTGCAACAGATAATAATGCACCCTTTCTCACTCCCCTCATGCTTACCTCCTTAACCCCTAAATACTACCATCTTACTAGACCTAAGTTACATTAGTCCTAAAACTAGACTATTACAAAACTTTATTCAAAATCTTAAAAACTCATACTCGGGATACACTACAACCTCACAAAGGATGACATCCACCCAAACCCTGGTACATCCCCACCTGTTGGACCTAATCCCCCTTCTATATCCCCTACTACCATAGCTCCAACAAACAGACCTTCTAACTCACTGCTGGCCTGCCATCTAAACATTAGGAGCATAAATAACAAAACTCAGCACCTGCATGCCCGCTTAGACATAATATATCTGGGGAATGAACAGCTAACAGAAACGTGGCTAAAGCCTGCCACCAGCGTATAGTATGTTTCGACTAGACTGTACCACCAGAAAGAGTGGTGGGGTAACCATACTTAACAAGTCTACCCTGTCAGCATAGACACCCAACCACCAACCCAGTTCAATAATGCTGAAATTCTTCTCAAAACTACAAATTAACAAAAACAAAAATGTAAACATTGTCTGTGTCTACATTCCCCCAGGGCAGAACACAGAATCCTTAGAATACTTCTTATATTGGTTATCCAATAACTACCCCCAAGAAACAATTGTTCTTGGGGATTTCAATATTGAATGGAACACTTGCTCTTGTGAAACCCCCACAACTCCCATAAACCTCTATGGATTTACTCAAATCATAACCTCCCCCACCAGGACAGAAAAACCCACTAACAAGGAAAGTACCCTAGACTGGACCCATACCCATCTTCAACCTTATAAATCAGGTACTTTGCCTGATGACCTAAATGACCACTGTCTCACCTATGTAATCAAGCACAAAGTAAACTGCTCCTACCAACCCACCTATGGAACATTAAGAAACAACAAGAATTTTATTCTCACCAGGTTTCAAAATGAACTTTAAGGCATGCATCTGGTCAGTACTAAAAAGCCACCCCCCTAGATGGAGCAGTAGCATACTTTAACACCAAATTCCTTGCTACTCCCATGCTCCCAGCCGCTCTTATTAGAGCCAAAGTTAATATTGCACCATGGTTTTCTAAAGATACCAAAATCAAAACTTCACCCTGAAACAAAGCATTGGCCACCTACCGAAAAACAAAAGCCCCACTTGATCAACTAAGATTCAGACAGCTAAGGAATGACACCAAAAAAATCCATAATTTAGACAAAAAGAACCACTACTACCATCTACTGCAAAAACACCAAAACAAACCTCAAAAGATCTGGGCAGGAATAAACAAACTACTCCACCCAGGCCAAACCGCCACTCCACCCCCCCCCCCCCAGCTTCCCAACAAAAATCCCCAGTAGACATTGCTAAGAACATCAACAGCTTCTTCACAGAGACTATCCAGTTTCTAGCCAGCCAACTCTCTCCCAATGGCTCTAATTCTAATGTAGCCACACCCAGTACCCAAACATACTTTACCTTCCAACCTGTTCCTACTCAACTTATTCATTCCCTACTTAAGAAACTAAGACCCACTACCCTGGCTGCCGACCTCCACCCAGCAGACTATCTGCCAAAGGCTACTGACACCACAGCATACCCCATCTCAATCTTGATCAACAGAGCTATATCTGAAGCTACTGTACCCACTATATGGAAAATCTCCCATGTCATACCTCTCCATAAAGGAGGCAGTTCCACTGAACTGTCACACTTTAGACCCACAGCTATTGTCACCTCTAGCTAAAATTATGGAGAAGTGTGTACACATATCATGCACTACCTCACACAGAACAAGCTGTTGTCCAACTTTCGGCATGGCTTTAAGCCACATACTACTTCTGCCCTCGTCTCTTTCTCGAACGTCATTAACCACAACCGCAATAACAAACTATCCTTGGCACTCTTTCTAGATCTAGCCAAGACTTTTGACAAGGTTGACCACAAAATACTTATAAATACCTTGAAGGTCTTTTCCTTAAACAACCATGCACTCCAGTGGTTTCAATCCTACCTGCATGGCAGACAACAGGCAATCCTATGGCAGGACAAGCCATCATCTCGCCTACCCATCACATTAGGAGTCCCCAAGGCTCGATACTAAGACCCCTTCTTTTCTCCATCTTTATCAACGACCTTCATTCAGTCATCCCAGATGCTACCTGCATTCAATATGCGGATGACTCCACCTTGATTTGTTCTGACACCTCACCAGCTACTTTACTCACATTAACCCAAAATACCTTCAATACAGTGGAAAAATGGCTCTCCAATCAACATCTAATCCTAAACCCCAACCAAACCAAGTTGCTCCTCTTCTCCCTCACATGGAGGACCCCCCTGCCACCCTTCAACCTAACTGCTAACAATGGCACTATCATCTCCCCAGAAGCCCAAACTAAACTACTGGGTGTTATAGTTGATAACAAGCTGAAGCTTGATGTGCCTATCAAACTATCAAAACCATTAATAAAAAACTTGGCTCTCTTTACAGAATCAAACCTTTCCTTATCCAAACTTGCTACAACTGCAATTGCCCGTTCCCATCTGCTATCAGCTATTCTCTACACCTCACCTCTATTCCCCAACTTAAAACAGATCTTAATAAACTATCATCTTGCTAGAACCACATTGCCAGATTTGCTACTGGCACAGCCTACCGGACACATCACTGTCACAACCTAAATCGCCTAGGATTGCTTAAACTGCCAAGCCTACTGCAGTTCAACCAGCTAATAGCGGCACATCAAGTCCTTTACCACCCAGAAAATACACCTGCACTAAAAAATATTATCAGCCCCTACACCAGCATCCGCCGCTGCGATCATCCACTAGACTCCTAGTTCAAACATACAAATCCAACTACTCAGCTGGTGACTCTGTTTGCAAACTCTGTTGGAAAAATATGGAACAGACTCCCAGCTGACTTAACCCTAGAACACTCGCTAACTCATTTCAAAAACAAACTCAAGAAATACTTCAAAATTCATTGGTTATGTCCTTGCACTAATCCCGACTAGTGACCTATTTTTTTTTTAGGTACCTTACCTTCAACTATTTCTAACTTTTTTCTACCACTCCATTTCTGGAAGGGTCAATTGTATAACTGCTACTCAGTGTGTCTTAAACCTGAACGTAATGTTATGTATGTTTAACTTTGAAAATAACGTTATGTTTTGTAAAGTGTTTTATAATAAATTAGTACTATATGTGCTAAATGCTGGTATTGCTTATGACTGTAATCTGCTTGAAACTAGCATTTACTAAATGTTCAATGTGAATTATTATTATCTTGGAGCTTTTCTCCCCGGGCCTCCACTGAAAATGGACATGTATCCAGTCAGACTATCCCGGTAAACAAATGTAAAATAAATTATTTTAACCAGGTCAGTATGCAGTTGTCTTATATCTTCCTGTAGTTAACTGTAAGTCATGTCTGAAGGTTGTATTGCTTTTTGCTGAACAGCTGCAGATCTCACCCCAGTCAGTGTTTCTTCCTCACTTTTTGTAGCTGATTTTTTCAGGTAGTCTGTAATTCTTTATTCCTGGCATCCAGGTAGTGCACTTACTAGCCAGTTACTGAAATTTACCCATAAACACATCTATTGGCCTTCTCTGCTGAGTTTCTGTTTTCACACTGGGAGAGCTAGAAACAAGATGTTACTCAGTGTGCAACCATCTTGGAAGTCCTTCCAAGGAACTGCAACTCCTTAGGAAAGGTTGTGTGTTGACTGGCATTCTTCCTGCTTGGAACTGTTGACAAAGTAGTATCTGCTCCTGCTATGAGTGGGTAGCTGTCTTCCGTCTCCAAATTGTAAATTATCACTGCCACTTATCTGTGATTGTAGCAACCGCATAGGTGTGTACTAGACCAACAGCCCTGGAGCCTTTACAAGCCTAGCCCAAAGAAGTGCCCTGGCATCATGTCACCATTAGTGCCCAGTGCCTCTATCAAGTAGAGCCACTGGAGTGATCCCCAGGGTGAACTTTCTATTTCCCATCCACTCATCAAGATTTCTCTTGAAAAGGGCTAGTGAGGTGCTCTGCTTGACATGTATGGGAAGTCTGTTCCAGAGCATGGGCAGTCTCTGGGTTATGAACCCTCCAGCATGTTCTGTTGATTATGGTAAGGAGTTTGAGATCCCTGGAGCATATGGTGCAGAGGGACTGGGATTTCTTTAGGTGCATGTGAAGAGGCCTAGTTTTGGCCAGTACTTTTCCTGCTTGCAACAACTGACAAAGTACCATTAGCACCAACTATGACCAAGTAGTTGACTACCTCCAGTCTGTAAACTTGCCCATGCCACTTATTTGCGAGTGTAGCACCTGTAATTGTAACTGTGGCTCCCTGCAACTCCCCATTAAAAGTTCTAGTACTGAATGGCATTTTTCCTTCCAGGGACAGCTGACAAAGTAGCAACTGTACGTACTACAAGCAAGTATTTGACTTATGCTTCCAGTCTATAAACTGTCACTGCCATCGATCTCTGACCATCACACTGTAGCTTTAACTCTGTGTGGAATGGTCAAGTGCTGACTGGTATTTTTCATACTACAGCAACGTACAGAGTAGCTGTTAGTACTGGACACACGCTACTTCATCACTTCTTGTATGTATGAAAAATGCCAGTCAGCACTTGACCTTTCCACAGTGTTACAGGGTGAAAACTGCCCTGTCACTCTCACACACACACACACACACACACGCACACACACACACACACTGTCTCTCACACACACACACACACACACACACACACACACACACCTGCCTTCCACTTCTCACACATGCATTCCTCTCCACTCTGCGAAATTCTTCCTCTCTTTATAGTATTTACATAAAAACTAGAAGTATGTATAGTAAGTTGGGTGAATTTCAAGCTTAGATTCCATAACACTCCCTCTGACATAGTTGCTCAAGCTGAGAGCTGACTAGTCACAGGAAAAAGATGATGAAATCCACGCTTCAACATTATACAAGTAGATTAACATAAAATATAAAAAGGAAAGAGGAGTCATTTCTAAAATTTCTTTCCAGCTCAGTCAGTTACCTCATAACCCTCCTCAGTTTTAATAACTCTGATATCCTTATTTCCTTTCTCAGACTTAGCCCAAATAAATTCCTATATATTATTGGGAGTCCATATACCACTAGGCTACAACATCATTACTCACAGAAGATTTATTCTGCTGGACCTTATCTAATATTACATTAGAAAAACTAATAATAATAAAAAACAAGCATAACACGGTCAAAACTTTGACTGGTGCCAGAAATAAGCGCTTCATTTTGAACTTTAAAGACTTCATCAAATTCCTGTTGAAAATCCATTCATCCAAATAAAAAATTAAAATGTCACATGACCATCATTTTTAAAATTTAAAAGCATGTGCATCAGAAAAATGTTCATGCACAAAGTACTTATAAAACTTCTTTGTAACTTAAATGAATATTCTACCAAAATATCTGCAGAATATTTCTGCTATATACAATTACATTTTTTTTTCACTTTTAACTGCCGTCTGTTCAAGACACATTAAAATCCAAATGGTCATTTAGTCCATGATCTGCAACATTTAATAGTTCAAGTAGAAGAATTACCAATCATAACAGCTGAATCCAATGAAGTAGCAGTTCTAAAGTTTAATAAAAAAATGTCGAAAACAGCATAAAAAATGTTAAAAACATCCAAGAAAAAGACAAGCGCTTTCACACCAATCCAGGTGCTTCTTCCGATCTAATAAAACAGGCACAGAATGCTGTTTAAATACACACAGTTTCAGGTCTACCTCAAGGTCACATGACCTAAGCAGTGGTCTTAAAGGAATATAGTCATTTAAACCTTTCCCTCGTCACTTTGTAGTTCTAAAATCCATTTTGTTTCAATACATTCTGTTTTAGTGCTGACATCACCACTTCTAATGCCGACATTAAAAAGTTGTAGCACAATAAAGCTTCTGAGTACTTCCAGCAAATAAAATGTTTTGACAGTGCATTTCTTTGTTCTAGACGCATCATAAATGTGTCCACATACATGGTCTTTCAAAGCTTTGTTAGATTTACAAACAAAAATACAGCTTTTACAATTTGCAAAGAAATTGAATTTATAAACCTGCTTAGTCTCAGGATGCTCAAATCTATAAGTAGTTTCAGTATTATATGTACATATTACAGTCTCTACAAGGGCAAGTTCCCATTCTACTAATAATCCCTGGTTTCTTCTGAACATATTTATAGCACAACATTTTTCCTCATAGAGGTATTGGTTCTTAATATACAATTTAGGAGTCTCACCTAAAATAGTTTTGCTTCTATCATCACATGTAAGGACATGTCAATGTTTTTTTAATAATTTCACATAGGTTCATAGGTTCATATTTGTTGTGGCCTCACATGGACCGGGATTGGCACATGTCATCTGAGAAGGTAATGCTCATTCTCAGAGTCTCTCCTTATGACACCCTAGAACTCTCAGCCTCTGGGTCTTTATACGAGAAATACGGTTTGGCCTGGGCATTCCTATTAGATACAGCCCCTTGTCATAATGCATCTATCTCATGATGTTGGTAGCCTCTACTACTACTATCACTTGCCAGCTCATCAAAGGCAGATACCATAGATTCATCATCTGCATTGAGCCTGGCATACCTAAGGAACTGTCCTTTTTAATAGTACCATGGCCATTTTTCTCTCATATTTGGCCTTGGTGGATTTTATGAGATTTTTACTAACACCCCCCCCCACACTATCAGGTTCAAGCCAGTCAATAACACAGAATAAGAATTTCTGGTACTTACGTATTATCGCAACCACTTTTTCGCGGTAAGACTGCTCGCTTCTCCGTGCGCAGATGTAGACGGTGATGCTGCCGTTATGTCAAGAAGTGTGTTTTCCTTCACAGTGAAAGGTTGTTTTAGGCAGGGGTATCGTGGAAAATGGTGCAGATCATGGTTTTGCTGTTGTTTTTTTGCGCTCGCCGCTTCTTTATCGCTAATGCACTGATGAGCCGTCGGAATGTACCCGCATGTCAGCGCTGACTGACAATGGTACCAGTAAGGAATAAAAGGATATCAAGGCTTGTCACCGCATTCCCTGCCATCACCTTTATTAGAAACTGTACGCTGCAACAACAAAGCTTGCCAGCTACTTTTCGTTTTTTTTTTTTTTTTTTGTGTAGCCGTCAAGAAGTAGTAGACAAGTGGACAACTGCCAGCGTGTGAGTGACATGATGTCGGGGAAATGGCATAGCTTGAAACAAGCAGTCAATTCCTCACATGTCATACCATCTTTCCTACCTAAACAATGCTAGTTAATGTTGTCAATGTGATTCTGTATATACTTATAGTTAAATCGACACCAGGAAGCGAGCGGTATTAGCGCAAAAAAGTGGTTGCGATAATACGCAAGTACCGAATTTCTTATATTTTTCACATATTGTAGCATGTCTGTACAAAGTGGTTTTACTGTTCTTATTTTTTATGGCATTAACAGTGTTCATATACTCTTCTATTCAATTTCCTAGTAATTCTGCCTATGAAAAATACTTGACACAACATACATTCTGCTGCATATACATTAACCATCGCAAGAAGACAAATTTTGGGCAGGCTGTGACACTTCCATATGTTTACATGAATGATATATTACAAATACCTTTGATTAATTCAGTGGGGTATATCCTCTCAATAAACAATTTCCAGCCATTCTACTTCAGTCCTGTTCTCCACATCGATCGACACAAATAGACTTTTTCTTATAAATTGGCCTTCACCCCATTTCTCTTAGCTAAATTGCACAAGTTAAATTGCATTCATTTGCAACATTTTTATTAATCAAAATGTCCAAGAACACTATACTGACTTTACCAACATTGAATGAAAACCTAAGAAATTTAGTTGTCTTATTAAATAATTTAAGCTCATTTATCAGTCTATTTCCTTCCCATAAAAGACAAAGTCATCAATAAAACAAAAATATTTTTTTACAAAAAAAAAAAAAAAAATTATATATATATATATATATATATATATATATATATATATATATATATATATATATATATATATATATATATATATATATATATATATATATATATATATATATATATATATATATATATATACACATGCATACATACACACACACACACACACACCATCACATATACATATTTCTTTCCATCGTACAAGCATTACAATGTCATAGCTGGGTGCCATTGCAACACCCTGGGGTCTGTTGGTAACCCTGAGTAAATACAAAACAAAAAGTGCTTTAACACCATTTCCAACAGACTCACAGTAAACTCAACATCTTGTTTTGCAAAATCAGATTTGTTACACAAGTATTCTACTAACCCCAAGTTAGTGGGAATCATAGTGCACAAACAAGTCATTTTAATTTCACACACCTTTATAATGCAGTTAGCGTGCCTTTAATACATTCTTCTATAGTTTCCATTCCACACACATGGCTAAAGGTTCAGTTTTTGACCCATTGGCTGACACAGTCTAAAGGTGTGTGTGTAATCTTTTTCATCCTTGTGTGTCTTAAGAATGCCATTAATTAACCCTCAACCTTAAAAATTTAACAGCCAGTGTCTACTTCAAGAGTTGTTAAATCAGGCTTCTACTGCCCAGTCCAAAAAATATTCAATTTATTTGTATTGCTCCTCTAAGTAATTTCTCTATCTTTATAAAAGATCTCATCTGACCACATATCAAACATTTTTTCTTTGTATCTGTCCCATTTATCACAACAGCTGTGTCCTCTTTCTGTTTTTATGACTCAAAAGAATTATCCCTAGACAATGTGCCCACTACGATCTCTTCCCAGTTTGTCAAATTATACTTTAAAGTTATTGGGCCTACTAAACAAGGCTTCCCTAGTACCTTTCTCTGAAGCCTTTTAAAGGCTTCAGTAACACTATAGTGCTGTAGGATGAATGTATTGGGTTTTACTACACAGGTGGTATTGACCTGAACATGATTAAGACAGGCAAATTTATTTTCCTAGTTTTAAGTGCAGTAGCAGAATCTACTACTGGTATAAAAAAACAAGCCATTGCACTTCTTTTGCAGTCAAGTCTCTTCTAGGTACATCAAATATCTTAAAATGATTACATACCTTTAATAATGGCCCATTTGGCTGTTGTAATACTCCCTCAAACACTGAATACACTGATTGAACCCGAGTGTTCTATTACATGCTTCTGTAGCACGCCCAGTCTCCTGAAAACGGTCTTCTTTTTGATAATCCATCCAAGTTGTCTGTTGCTATTTAGTTCTTGTTGTACTTCCTTTAAGTTTTTCTGAGTGATTTTTTTTCTTTTTGGTGTTACTTTCATAGTTTTGTAATTCTTGTTTGGACCCAACTTCTTCGACTCTTTGCTTTTCTGGAGTTGGTCTAAAAAACCTATGTAGAATTACTTTTGGTTTATTTGTTCTTTCAGCTTTTCCCGATTAGGGGGTCGCCACAGCGGAACTCCGATCCAGTAATGATTGGCAGTAGATTTTTACGGTGCCGAGGTGCCAGCTCGACGCCCAACCGAAGGCACGCCCATTCACGAATGTCTTTCGAACGCCACTCGACCGAGGGGAGGACGTTTCCGGTTATTTGTCGCCATCTGCTGGCCAATCATCTCTTACCATATGATCTGCATCTCTGTGAAATGTATTAACTTTCCTATTTTCAGTGCCTTTACTTCTTTATTAAGTTTATTTAAATATTTCATGTGCACCAGAAACTTATTTACTGTTGACACTTCATATAATTTATTAATGCTGCTAGATGACACACTTTCCAGTCTTACAAATTTTTCGTCCTTCTGCAGAACTACTAGGAAATTGAATAGAAGAGTAGATAAACACTACTATACCATAAAAAATAAGAACATTAAAATGTTTTGTACAGACATACTAGTAAATGTGAGAAATATAACAAATTATTGTTCTGTGTTATTGATTGCATTGAACCTGATATTAGATGGGGTGATGCAAAAAGTATTTTGGACACCCAGGAATATGAATGGCAAGTACTATTAAATGCTTCTGTAGATCATGACCATTTGAATTTTTAATATGTTTAAAAGACAAAGATTAAAAGTAAAAATATATATATTTTATATAGCAGAAATGCTGTGCATATATTTTAATAGAGGTTTCATTCAAATTACAAAGAAGTTTTATGAGTATTTTGTGCATGAACATTATTCAGCTGTATATGCTTTTAAAATTTGGGTCTATATTATATGAACAAAGTTTTATAACTTCGAATACCATAAGACACCATATGGTCGGAGTTATAAAACTTTGAATAGGTAAAAAAAAAATAAAAGAATAAACCCTAAACTACGGGTTGTAGGCAGGGGACAAGCCCCCCTCCACCCCTCACACCCCCCACTCTTTAAATATACCAACTCCGAGACTGCACTATAATGCGGTAAAGGGAAGACTTCCCTTTACTGCACTTTAGTGCGATCTCAGAGTCGGTATATTTAAAGAGCGGGGGGGGTGGAGGATGCATGGGGGCTTGCCCCGCTGCTTTAACCCATTAGGTTACTCTTTTTCTTTTTTTTTTTAACTATTCGAAGTATTATAACTTCGACCATATGGTGTCGATCATATGGTATTCAAAGTTATAAAACTTTGTTCATATAATATAGACCCTAAAATTTAATGAGGATGGTTAGGTGACATTTTAATTGTTATTTATGTTTGGATGAATAAATTTTCAACAGAAATGTGATGAAGTCTTTATGGTTCAGATGAAAGCGTTTATTCCTAGCTCTAGTCAATTAAGTTTTCGACAGCGTTACACTTGGTTTGTTTTTATTTTTCCAGTGCAAAAAATTATAATACAGGGTGACCTTAACATTGGCAGGATCTTTCTTGACACTAACAGCCTAGATAATGCCATGCATCTGTATGGTCTCACACTAATGCTCACCCTACTCATTTAAACATAAGCAGAAATAAGGGAACCATTATTGACTGAATTCCTACCTCTTACCGAAACACAATCGCCTCCTTAAAGCAGACTCTTTAAGTAACTATCTCCCCATCTTTGTCAACAGTCAGCAAACTAGCATCCAAAGACATTACCATTTCAACACTGTTTGCAATCTCTCAAATTTCAACAAAGATACTTTTATCACCAATGTAAAATGTTGTAACTGGACTGAGCTACCTAAAATACCTACCACTTGAAGCAGCCTCTGAATTTAACAATACTTTCCTAAACATACATAAATTGTCACCATTCAGAGTAAAACAAGTCAAAACTAACCCATCCCCCTGGTTATCAAAGAATAAAACAACTTATCAAACTTATGAAACAACATGTCAAGCAAAGGTGCAGAGCATGGAACTGCTGGACCTTTAATAAAACTTACACAAACCTACAACATTTCAAATATCTCAGTAACTTTACCAAATATCTTATTAAATAAGACAAAAAAGACTATTATATCACTGTCCAGTACTAAAACCATACCACCCCAAATCTTTCAAAGGATTCCATAAATAAATGACTTCTCTCTGGCTGTTCCATCCAACCTTTACCCACCATTAGTAATATCAGTGCTACAGGAAACACCACAACCATATTCAACTAACGCTTCATCCAGTCAGTTTCCTTTCTAATCAATGACTTAGCCATCATCCCCCTCCATAGAAATCTCATCAGCAGCCACCCCAACATGTTAACAATAAAATTGGTCTCAACCTCAGTCTTAAAAAAATATCCACGTAAGCTAAAACCCACTGTCCTAGCATCTGCAGTTTCTCTGCTGAATACATGAAATTTGCATGTGATGCTATAGTTTGCCCAGTCTCTATCCTAATATATTACTTGTTCACTGAATCCCATGGCTTACTTCTCTGACAAAAAATAAAATCTTATATTCTCAATCGTCCTAAAGAAGGTAAATCAGCTGAATTTACAGGCTATTCTCCCATTGCCATACTATGTCCTTAGTTCAAAATACTAGAGGAATGTATTCAGACAATACATACAATGCTCTCTTCTGTCCTCTTACCAACATGTTTTAGATCACACCACAGCAACAACTCTGCCCTTTTCAGCTTCACCAATAATATTAATACATATAGAAATGCTTGTAAATTAGTATCCATTCTCTTATTTTTTCGGATCTACCAAAAGCTTTCAACATCACATTTTCTACCAAAATCAATCAACTCAGGACTCAAAAACTCACCCCTGGCCTGGTTCTGCAGCTATCTTAAATGGCAAAATGAACTGTCAGACTTTTTTCCTCTATCAGTAGGTGTCCTTCAAGAATTCCTCCATAGCCCTAAACTGTTTGATATCATTATCAATAAACATTCCACAACCAGTAAAAGTTCTTCAATCCATACCTCTCAAACTCTTACAGCAAGAAACCTGGACAAAGTCATAAATAATGGGAGGACAAAGGCCCAAAAATAGGGACACTTTTTAAATATTGCTCTTACAAACTTAGTTGATAGAATAACAGGTTTTGCATTAACATAAATTTTCTGAAGGCTATGAAGTCTGAAACTCAAATGTCTGTCATTATTTTCTGACTACAACACCCTTAGTGATTTGCCAATGATCTGCCAGAAAACTGCATTTTTATATGAAACAGACCAAAAGTATCAGGTAGAATCTAGACATTCTGAGAAAATCTGTATAGTTGAGAGGTATGAACTTCTGTCATACAATATACTGAAGATTCCATCATTATCTGTTCTGCCCAAAGCCTTCACACGCTGCAAAATAGAAACATGGTTGATAAACTTGCAGCTGTTCCTCAACCCCAAAAAATCTAAATTAATTTTCTTCACCCTCAAAACAATTTTAATCCCTCAAAATACTTTTTTTATAACTTGCACAGACAACACAAAAAGTGAACTTGCTCAACACAGAAAACTCTTAGGAGTCTTCATGGATGAAAATCTGAAATTTGGTTATCACATTCAACAGATGAAAATCTGAAATTTGGTTATCACATTCAACACATGATTAAGAAAACACATCAGAAGCTAAGTTCTTTATACGGAGAAAATACAGCTGAAAAGGGATCCTAGTAAACAAAAGCGAAAGAAAAGCAAAAGTAAAGAAATGAGAAAAATCAGAAGACAGAGGGACATTATTAAGATAGAAACTACAGTAGATTATGAGATGTATAGTCTGGAAAGAATGTAGAAGTTCAACAGCCATGGGAAAGTTTGCAGCCTGAAGGCTATGTAGTTGAATAAACAGCTGAAACAAGCCCCAATATTATTTGTGGGAAAGGGGAAAATATAAATAACAAATCTGTGTAATACAAATATGTTGAGGTTCAGAATCAACCAGAATTGTCCCAAACAGTACTGTCTTGGGGAAACAGGGATTGTGAGACGAGTGTCAACAGTTGTTGAGAGAGACTCCTGTGGTGGTGTTTCCACAAAAAGTCACTGAGCAACAAAAACTGTCCCCAAAAAGTTCAAATGTCAGTAACAAAGATTGCATTCAAATCTACTAGATCTGGAAGTGCACTGTTATTTGATATAAAAAGCCCATGCCATACTTACTGTGGAGTTAAACACACTTTAAAATGATCAGAGTGTAAATAATTAATAACTCACAGTTTATTATCCAAATTGCCCATAGATTTGTATATGTGTGTGTGTGTGTGTGTGTGTGTGTGTGTGTGTGTGTGTGTGTGTGTGTGTGTGTGTGTGTGTGTGTGTGATGTGTGAGTAAAATGTGCATTCTGTGATTGACCAGCACCCTGCCCTCAATGGTATGCTTTGTGCTCACTCACTGCTGGGACAGGCTCCAGCATCCTCAGGAGTCCTGTAAAGGGTAAAGCAGGTTATTGGAAAATGGATAGATATATGTACATATCGTAGGTAGATTTTATAATATGAAAAAGGAATAACTAGCACATGAGGGTATTATCTTTGCTAATGCCTAGCTGCAGGAAGTACGAGTCACATGGTATACTTTCCTTCTAGAAACAGTAAATCTGAAGACCTCACAGTGTCTGTTTTGATTATTAAGTATCCTGAAAAACATCCAGATGTTGCAGACAAAAAAACAGACAGTATAGAGCTGAAATACTTTGGCATTCAGTGATGATGCAGAGTCTGGCTCTTCATGATGTTATTAACATTTGAAACCTGCACCATAAATAAAAATAACAACAGGGTTGTTATTATTTTGAAAGACAAATAAATAACACTATGCTAGAAACTTGTATTCATCATTCTGAGTCATTCTCCAGCACCCAACATGACTGCCAGTCAATGACTTCACAGATGTTTCATCTTCAGAAACACTATTGAGTTTGTCTGTCTGATAAAAGACAAGACTTCATGACAATACAGTCACACATCATACCCCCCACACACACACACATACACAGACATAAACATACATGCAGACATCGGTGAAGTCACAATTCTTTTTGTTTTTTTATATGTATAAAGTATGTGTAAATAAATAAATTTTCTTTACATTACACTACAGACTCTTAAACCAATAAAAGAACACACTTGATCAAGCCTACTCCCTAAGGTTGCCCCTGTTCCTGTCTGAATGAGGCACTGAAGATTTCATAACTGTGAGTGGAAAAGCCCCAGTTTGCTATTATTGCAAATGTTGACATCTGCAAGTGGGTACATTTCCTTTCTCACCCACAGGTAATGAGGGCAAAATTTATTTTCAGTCCAACACCGGTAGTGCTGCTGTGCTGAAGCAGTTCAAACAGCAGCTCCATTGCTCTGATTTGACTTGACAGGTCTAATTTCTGTTATTTTCATTGGCTCAAAAGTAAAGCCAATGAGAGAGAGCGAGAGAGAGAGAGATTTCCTGGAGAATGTCACCATCAAAATGGACTAGTAGTAGATAAGTCTGCAATCCAGCACTACAGATACATTTGAAAATTAGTACCATGCAGTATTGATGGTATTGCAGTTGGATGTGATAAGTAACTGTGCAGGCTATTTGAAGTGTATGCAATATTTATTATCTCTCTGCCTACTTTACTATCTGTGTGTGTGTGTGTGTGTGTGTGTGTGTGTGTGTGTGTGTGTGTGTGTGTGTGTGTGTGTGTTTATATGTGCAAAGGTATGCAGGTGTGCTCAGGCAAAGATGCATGCATGGGTTCATAGGAGGTTACTAGGCTAATGGCTCTAGGGCCTTCAAAATCCTAGCCATGTAATAACCCAAGTACCCTTATTGACCATAGTTAGATGGTCATTCTTAACAGAGAGAAACCTCTGTGGTCTCACCAGCTGCAGCAGGTGTCTGGTGAGGTATATACAGAAGGGAGCATTGTACTCAATTAGTGGTCTGATAAGGGTCAAATATAGCGGAGCTACAGCCTCCCTGGTCTTGGATGCAATGCCATTATTTATGAGATGTGCAATGTAGAATGCTTTATTTACTACTAGAGACTCATGGTGATCAAAGTTTAGACTGCTACCAACCTGTGTTCCCAAGTCTTGCACCAGAGAATTTGAGGTTAGAGGGATGCTATCTATATCATAATTAGGAGGGGGTACTTCTTTGCCAAAGGGGATAATGAAGCACTTTTAGCATTCAATTTTAGTCTGTGAGTATGGCACCACTTATTTGTCTGTGTCAACCCTTTCTGTAATATGTTAACATCATTGGGGGACTCTGTGAATGCACCCAGTTTACAGTCATCTGCAAACTTGGTAAGCTACAGGCCATCTAACTTTGCCTGGACTTCAGAGAAATAGATTCCAAATGGTGGAGGGCCCAGCACAAATCCATGTGGTACCCCACTGGTAACTGATCTACTGGTGGAGGTGGACTCTCCAACTCTGACAGTGTGCATTCTGTCAGTGATACAGTTTGCTACCCATTTAGTAATGTATTGGTTAATCCCCAGCTGAAAGAGTTTCTCTATAATACCTGAATAGGGGATTGTGTCAAAGGCCTTGGATAACTCGAGATAGACAGCATGTACTGTTTTGCCATCATCCAGGGCTTTGGTGACATTCTCAAAGAAGTCCACTAGGTTTAATAAGCAAGATCTACCCTTGAGAAAACCCAACTGGATGTGGTCAAGGGTATGAAGGTCACCTATGTCCTTGTGGATAAGGTCCATGATGATTCTTTCCATGGCCTTGCAGATAAGGCTGGTTAGGCTTATGAGTCAATAGTTCCCAGGGTCAATTGATAGGCCCTCTTTGTGCAAGGGAATTACTGTTGCTGTTGTTCACTCTGCTGGGACAAAGACATCTCTCAGGCTATGGTTAAAGAGAGTGGTGAGTGGTTCCCCTAGGTCTTGTTTTAGATTGTTTAGTAAGCAGCCTGGGATGTTATCTGGTCCCATAGAGGCCGTGTTTTTAACCTTGGAGAGTGCATGTATGACTTGTTCTTTGGGGATACTCAGTAGAGAACTGGTGTCAGGAATGCTTTGGGGGATGTCTGGTGGGGACAGGGAGGTTAAGTTATTGTCAAATCTGTCAGCTAGCAGGTTGGCAATTTCCTCAGGTTCAGTGTGAGTGGTACCATCCACTATAAGTTTGGCACACAGCTGGACATTCCCTTTTAGGTTCTGGATGTAGCTAAAGAATGTGATTGACTTTAGCTAAAGAAGCTAATTTAGACTTTTGTAGCTAGCCTTAGACAACAAGATATCTGATTTGCTTGTTAAAGCTGTGGAGGATATTCTTCCTCTGTTGAGTAAGTTCCCTCCTGTCCTTAGATATCAGTTTCTTTCTTTTGTTGTATAGCTTAATTATACTTACAGTCCACAGTCTTCGGGAAGACCTGGTTTTGTTCCTGTTGGGTACAGCCAAGTAAATGCATTTATTTAAGTGGCTGTATAGGGCATTTGTGTATTTCTCTGCATAGGAGTCATTGTTGGCTATGTTGGCAGGGGCTTTGAAACTTTTTATAGCATTGCTTAGTAGGCAATAGTTTGCTTTGGAGAACTTATTTCAGTTTTTTTTTACTCCTGTTGGGGTATCAGGTTTGATCTTTACTTCAAATGAGACACATTTATGGTCTTACCTTATCAGGGAGGGCAGCACACAGGGGGTAGTGCAGTGACCCCCCCCCCATGTTGGTGAGCACTAGGTATAGGATATTTGAGACACTTGTGGGGGTGAAGACCAACTGTTCCAGGACATTTGAATTAACAAAGCCCAGGAACATCATAGCAATTATTTGTGTCCATGTAAGTTGCCCAATCACTGGAAGGATAGTTTAAATCTCCCAATACCAAGGTGTTTGGCTGTATACTGAGCAACTCTAGCAAGCCCAGGTAGGCAGTGGGCTACGCATGGATTATGGTAGGGGACCTGTAGCTAGCAATGATATGGAGGAGTATTTGACCTGTAGTTAATTGGACCTGGATTAGCTCAAAAGAGTTGTACTTTTTCACCAGTCTCGAGGTGTATTTGGATTTAATGAAGATGGAGACACCTCCACCTCTGGTTCTTTCATGCTCATTTTGGGGTCTGAATGTGTGAAAGGCTTGTACAGCTGGGGTGCTCTCAGCAGCCTTGAACCAAGTCTCAGTAACTGCACAAACATCAGCATCTGCCAAGGTGAGGAGTGCTTCCAGGGAGTGCAGTTTACTGTTTAAGCTTCTAGCATTAAGCAGCATGACCTTGAGTTTGTTTTTAGTGATTTCTTTATGTTGGAAGTTTTGTTGTTTGGACATTGCCTAAAAAAGGCACAATGGGGGAGGCAAGCATCTTTGCCAGTATACGAAAGCCTTGAGGAGACAATTGAAGGCCATCTCTGGCAAAGCAGCATGGACTGTTAACCATATCTTCCCAGGCAAACAGATACTGGATCCCCCTGGAGTTACAGCAGAAGATAAGCCAATAAATTAAATAAATATTTTTTTGTCTGTATTGTGGCATCATTCTAGATGAAGGTAGAATGCTGAGGCTAGGGACATTCCTGCCTGGGACACATAATGTAAGAGTTCGGTCATGTCGCTCTTCATATATATAGTCCAGAGAGGTACGTCTCAAGTCATTCACACCAACATGTACTATGAGAGAGTCATAATGATACTTGTTGCTGAGCAACTTGAGAGAGAGTGTGTGTGTGTGTGTGTGTGTGTGTGTGTGTGTGTGTGTGTGTGTGTGTGTGTGTGTGTGTGTGTGTGTGTGATGTGACAGATCCTGGCATCTGACAGGCAGCTGACTGTGACCTTCTCCTTGTTAAACCTGGTGAGATGGACATCTGTGTGTCTCACTATTGAGTTGCCTATGACCAGAATATTATGTTTTGAGGTGTTTTGCCTTATAGGCTTAATTGCTGAGACACTGACATTTATGTTTTTATGTGCAGTGGTGGATTCTGTTCATGTACCAGTATGTGTATGTTGTTTGCTCCTAAGAGGTCTCTAGTCTTTTGGTAGGCTCTTAGTGAGTACCTCAGCATATGTGGGTTTATGTGTCTTGACCTTAGCTTGTGTGAGAGGGAAGTTGTGTGTGCTGACAACCTGTTGTATGTCTTGTATATTGTTAATGTGAGAGGACTGATTCTAATTTCATGGTATAGTTACATCTCTCACATGTTGTGTTTGCTTCCTTTAGGAGCCAGTGATTGTCAGTACAGATGAGGCAAATACTACATTGCCTCAGGATACTCATGTCAATCAGGTTGGCTGGAGAAATGGTGGGAAACTGTCTGTCCATTATGGCAGATATATATTGTAGTAGCTAGTGGGGATGGGCTAGAAGGAGTAGAGTTTGCTTGTGAGACTAACAAAGGCAGCTATTCTATGGAGGGCTAAGGGTGGAAGACTGCGTCAGTGCCTCAGAACGCCCAACTGAGTTGCTCACTAGGTAGCAATATGCACCTACATTGTACACAGAGAGGCAGTGAAGCTAAAGGGGGTTCTCTAGCAGATATCAAGGGAAAACTGTGTTTTTAAGTGTTTCCATCTATACACTGCAGTGCTAAATCCCACAGCTACGCACAAATGTGGGGCTTAAACACAAGCAAAGTTAAACAGTTTTAACACAAATTAACCAACAGGAAAGGCCAAAACTAAGCCTTTTTCCAGCAATCTCCAGCTCAGATGGGTCCTGGGCTACACACGCCTGCCACAATGGTGCAAGAGGGCCTTCTTAATGTAGGATGGCTGGTTTTAGTGCTCAAGTGATACCAGTCTAGATTCAGTAAATCTGATTCTAGCCTAGGCTATGAAATACAGAAGTACTGGGAATTCAAAGTGAAGAAAAAATAGTCACCACAATAAAAACAGCAAAAATGAAGCAGCAATTAAGCAAAATACAGTTCAAAAAAGTGCAATGCAAGCTTAAAATATACTTATTTTTTGTTGAACACAATGGATGCCTTGGATTTAGTTCAGATTCACACCAGATCTCTGGCTAAAATGCAGTGCATATCTCTGCTCTTAACCGTCCATGATTTTGCAGAATGTGATTTTCCCTCATATTTTTCATATTATCCCCATTAAATTCCCAATTTTCTAGTAAATTACGGTCAGTCAGTGACATCAAGTCTTTAGAGTGTTGTAGTTCTCATTGTTCAGAAAATACATGTTGGTGAAATCACTATTGATTTGTAAACTTTTTAAATGAATTATAGGCTTCTGGCATCTAGCACAGAAGATTAAAGTGCTCTGAACTGTTAATGAACTGCTTCCTTTAGTCAAACATACAGGGTTTGAATCCTTTTACCTCCAATTACTACTGTATGACATTGAACAAGCCACTTAAGCAAACAGTACTCACAGGCTGCTCATGAAAAGGGACACTTTGTCTAACTGATTCACCCAGTTAACAAATAGATAAAACAATGTTTAAAAAAGTTCTCTCTTTTGGGCCAGTGCCTACCCATTATTTTTGCATTTGGCCAGAATTCTTGATCAAAGAAGATGTACTTTAGACTGTCCCTTGTAAAATGTAGTTTTTTTTCTGCCAAATTGTTATGCCAGAAAATAGTGGACAGCCATTTGAGTTTCAGACTTGTTACAGTTCAGAAAACGCTTGCTAAAAAAACTGCTATACTAGCAAATTTCTAAGTATATAAATACAATATTTAAAAATCTGTCCCTACTGCTTGAGGTAAGACGTTGGGAGGGCACTGGTAGGATGCAGTTGGTAGCACTGATTGGTTCATACAGCATTGACCTAAAATACATTTCCTCTTCATCTTTTATGTATTTTTTATTCATTTGATCACTAGCAAACATCTAAAGTGTAGAGTCATACAAGTGGTGGTAATTGATATGTATATATATGAGTGTGTGTGTGTGTGTGTGTGTGTGTGTGTAATTATATATTGCAAAATTTCAATAATGTTATGATGAACAGGAAGGACACAAGCATGTTGAAAAAATGTAATGTGTTTTGTGAAAAACAATGGAATAGTTTGCAAGCAATAGTTTGGTCAGGTGGCAACAGGAATATTACCTATGTCCTGTATGGGCCTAAAATTAGAAAAAATATTGTTTTCCCTGGAAAAAGGAGGTATCATATTAAAATGGCCTAGATGGGATAGAAAATTTTAAGCTGTGTGTAGTTTGGTTAGATGTGCTTTTAGTGCTGGTTCATTTCTAGTCTGAGGTGTCTTCTGTGTTTTTATTTATTTGGCTGTAGCAAGATGTGTGTTTATGAAAAGTTCCACTACCATGTCTAAGTCAAATACCAACTTTATACTAATTTAGCTAACTAAACAATAGTTATGACTGTCAGGTGTAACAAACTAAGAAAACAGGCATGTGTATCTTTTTTATGGTGCAGTAAGGTTACATTTTATTGGTAGAGCTTTGTAGGTGTACATCTGTTAGCATCCCAAGGATTTTAATTTTATAGGCCATGCCTAACAGGGCAAATTTATACATTTGCTTTCCATCCCCCAAGATTTAAATTTACTCATAATACATTTTAAGTGCAATGGTTTTGGACCCTCTGCTGTGATTTCTGATGCCCAGTGATTTGATTTTGAAAGCTAAGAGGTTGAAAAGTATGCTAAACATCTTCAAGAAAAGGTTGGTATTTTCTTGCTGTGACTTAAAGGAAGGAGGCTGAGGAAATATAGCAGCACTGTTTGCCTGCCTGCTGCCTGTGATCATAATCGGGAAAGAGATGGGACTAGAAAACCATTCATCAGAGACTTCATGGTTTGTCTGAGTGCTGAGGCATAGAATGCCTACTGCAAGCCTGCACCACTATTTTGTTTATAATGTTGGTAAGTCTTGCTAGTGACTTGTGACTGGTGATGTGAGAGAATGACTGGGAGCAGAGCAAAAAGAACCTTAGATGGACATAGTAAAACTATACTATCTGAAAACGCATACTTAACTTAAACCTGTTGTTCTATTAACTTAAGTGAATTAAGAGTAATATTATAAACTGTTTCTGATTTTGAGTCTTTGCTCTCCCTAATTAATTTTGTCTTTCTACCTTTTTGTTGAGCAAAGAAGTTGACAACCTATGCTTCGCATGTAACCTAATAGTTTGTTTAGAGGATTAGGAACAGGTATCTGTTCATAACGGATTTGCTAATCTCTTCTTGAAATTCCTATCAAAAGATTCATCTCACAATTGAAGTGAAGCTTGATATCCATTCTGGCAGCATGTAACAAACTGCTAATGTTCAGTTGGTAAGCCTTGTGAAAGTACCTGGTGAATGTGAGACTAGCAAGGACCTTGGTTACACATACTAAGAAAGACTATCTGATGGAATGTATGATACTTTCCATTACAGTCTAATGGTCTGTGGTGTGGATTGTGATCAGATGTCCGATCATAAGCAGTTTGTGTGTTCGAGACAATGATGTCAAGAAATTCACCTTGTGACTAAAGCTTAAGAGGTAAATCTTAACACACATTTAGAGAACACATACATTTTTTTACAGAACACATACATTTTTTATTATACACATGAACATACTTTGTTGTATTGCAAGGAGCTTTCTTGTATTTATTAGACATTTATACATTTCTAACCATTAAATAAGAATTTGTCTAACATGTGCTTACTTTCTGGGTATGATCTCACATCTTCATTTGGATTGTTATGACATTTATTTCAGATGGCACAATGTTAATACTAACTTGCTCTGACGTAAAATTCATAGTCACTACATGATATCTCGTACTCTTTCTTTGTATTTTATTATTCACAAATATGAGACAGGAATTTTCTCAAGTGTTTATGTTCTCAGTTTATTGAAAACTATTGTTAGTCATTTTTGAATATTAAACCACGGACACAACTTATTTCTTCCTTGAAAGACTTTATTTTCTTAATCCCGATTTTGTTCAGACTATCTTTCACTCAAAGAATTAGAAAAAAGTTTTAAAATTCTGCTAGAAAAAATAGAACACTGTGGCTTTTGGAGGCCTTCTGTTCCCCCAGACCCTAGGCTTAATTCATTTCTTTTTCCAGAAGTTGTTACAATATACATTTAGCCACATCTACCATGATGTTATATTTTGGCCACACTTCCATGTCTCACTTTAGACATTTGAAAATATGGTAGCTCTACTACATTCCTTCTGCCTTCCTTGTAGCCAATCTGCTGTTTGATCAAATGCATTCACTCAAGTTCAGTGGTAGGCTGGTGACTTCAAATTAAAGGGGGGCTGCAGGAGACAGCTGAATGAGTGGGGCCAATGTGAAGGGGTGTGGCCAACTAGAAAGGGGTGGAGCTATGCTCAAAACCACAAGTGGAACTTTAATGAAACACGCTGCCCTCGGTGCCAAACCATCATTACGAAAGTCCAATCAAGACAAAATGAAGTGTAGAAGAAAAATATATTTCAATGCATTGGCTACATGACAATATCTAGATGGAAACACAAAGGTTGTAATGCATGAAAAAATACATTATTTTTTAAATACATTACTGGAATGCCAGTCAGAATCAAGTATAAAAAAAACAAGCAGCACTCAACTCAAACCACTTCCCCTTGCACTGCAGTCCTAATTATAATTTATATTCAGCTTTATAAAATTACCAAGTAACATGCTGAAAGTAGCAATCTCTGTGTGATACTCCCACTTGTAAAAATGTTTCTTATCCAAAAAATAGCAATCTCTGTACGATACCCCCACTTGTAAAAATGTTTCTTATCCAAAAAAGACCTGCTGCCTGACAACAACTATCTACTTGTTTCATGGGGAAGACATAATCAATGTAAAAAATAAACAGCAACTCAAGAAACAAGCTCAAGATAAACTGCTTAAAAGGATTACTGCACAAGTTATGGACCATACATGATATACTGGCATTCTGTTTAGTTTATGGGTAAAGCCTGCAAAGATGACTGCAAGTCTATAACAAATGTAATGAGCTTCTGAAAATACTGTAATCCTGTCCTTTATTACAAATACTGTCATATGCATTTCAATACCTAAGGCTTATACGTTATCTAGTTATGTAAATATCCTCTGCATGGCAACAACAAAAAGGCTTTCAATGTTGGTAATTCTTTAACAGTATGCTTATTAAAGCTTACTTGCATCTTACAATCTCCGACAATGGTCATTAAAGCATTGCTACTTAAACACAGAGCAATAGGGCACTGCGACAGCATGCATTTTCTGAATAATAAGAAGCATAAATCAACAGTATAAAAATATGACAGAAAACCAGAAAATTCTACAAAATCAAGGACAGATGAAATGCCTCGGTCGTACTTGTGGTCTACCTTGGATGGGGGAATACTCTGCACACTTACACTGTATAACTGCTCCTTGCCTTGCTTTGACACATCCAGAGCCACTACAATAGGGAGTGGGGTGCAACAAGTATGTCACAATTTGAAATGTCTCTGGCTGATAGTGATGGCTCTGACACTCATACCTCACAACCTCAGAGCAAGAAATCTGGACAAAGCCATACACAGAAGTGGGACACAGGCCCAAAAATAAGGACAATTTTTAAATATTGCTCTTAAAACTTAGAAAGTAGTAGGTCTTGCATTAGTATGAATTTTCTGAAGGGTATGAAATCTGAAACTCAGATGTCTGCCATTATTTTCTAACTTCAGTCTTTAATGATTTGCCACTAATTTGCCAGAAACCCGCAATTTCATGAAAAACAGACCAAAAATGTGAAGCAAAAATATAAAATTGCCACACAATACAGCTGGGAACCTGTCAAAGAAGGGACACCTTTTTAATATTAGTACTGTTAACTTGAGCAGCTGACAAAATAAGAGCATCTACATGCATTTCTGAAATAAAAGTAATCTATAACTCTGATCACTACAGTTATTTATAAATGTAAACCCTCCACGTTTTCTTCCAAAATTGTCATTTTGCAGAGTGATTATTAGGAGGAGAGCAACATGTTGAGCCAAAATTGGGGACAGTTGAGAGGTTTGGATATTCCTAATTCTATAAAGTGATTTATTTGCACATACCTCTCAACCTCTTAATGCAGGAAATCTGGACAAGGCCAAATATATTGGGGGAACATACAAACTACTAAAAATTGTTCTTGTATAAACTTAAGACAGTTAATAGAATAACAGGTCTTGCTTTAGCATGCATTTTTCTGAAGGCTATGACATCTGAAACTCAATGTCTGTCATTATTTAGTGACTTCATTCCTAAATGATTTGCCAGAAAACCACAAATTTTATGAGGAACAAACCAAAAATAAGAAACAAAAATATATTCATTCTGCAAAAATCTGGACAGTTGAGAGGTATAGTTCAGCTGGGGCCATCTTTGAGTTTGCTGCCCTCCTCCCTCACAAAATCATGGTCGAATGGAGCCTCCCCCCTGCAGCCATTACAATGTCCCATTCCTTGGTTATTTCGACCCATTTACCATAAACACAGTAATGTGCATACTGCTTTACTTCTGCGATGATTTGGATTTCATTTGAAAGTTTTATTTTGCATTTTACAGCACAAACTTTAATAGACCGCGGTGGTGGTGCTGCGATAGCATTGTCGCCTCACAGTAAGACACTGTCCGGTTCAATTCTCAGCTAGAGCGTCTTCTGCGTGGAGACATGCATGAATGGGCGTACCTATGTTGAAGGTTGTGCGTCAGGCCTGGCAAGCCAGTACGTAAAAATCAACTGCCAATCATTAGCAGACCGGAGTTCCACTGTGGCGACCCCTAACCGGGAAAAGCCGAAAGACACAAACAAACAGCACAAACTTTAATAGATATCTGCTAAACAAAGCAATGCAGTCTCACAATGAAAATAGACTTAGCATTAAAACTTCTCTGCCCTTGAAGTTCACATTCATTGAAACAACATTGAAACCTACATTCAAAGAAAATACATTTTGTCCTTGGCAGATAAAGATTAACTTTGGGCTGTTTTCAAATCATAGGCCCCTTGAACACAAAACATACACATGCTCTTTGATACACCTTCCTGATTGTATTAAATTATATTCCTTGTACAATACAGTACAGTTGTTAGAGGGCATTTTAAATGTATTGTTTTGAACATTTTTCCAGTAAACAATGAAACAAAATGTATGCACCATTAATGACAAAACTGGCCAATTCAGAAAATTTCCATCATAAAAAAGGCTACTCGAACTTCTACAGTCCCCCAGTATCAGTAAATATGCACACTCTGAAGAAGTAAAAGTCATATAAAATAATTCCACATTAAATAAATCTGTAACTAATGAAGAGGTTGCTGCTAGCAAACAACTTTATATGTCATTTTTCATCTACAGATAAAGTGCCTGCTGCCCTTGAGGAATAAATTGCCTATGTTGCATTAAAAAATGATAAGCTAGTAATATTGCAATAGGGAATGGATGGCAAACTGATAACAGGTTCATAGTTACTACTAGGTATCTTTGCCAAAAAGGAATGCAGCATCCACCCCTTTACAACACAGTACAGTATCAGCAATACATCTACCTACTGTGGGAGTAGAACCCACAGCCTTCTGCATCAAAAGCAAGTGCACTACCTGTTGTGCTATTAACAATGCAAGCAGTCTCACCATAAGCAGCACTAAACATTTGTTCCCCTGCAGCTCTCAGCTCCTTGTAAAATCTACTCGACACTCAGCTGTATCTCTGAATTTTGCAGCACAAGAAATCTGAAAAAAGCCAACATTTATGGGGGGGGGGACAAAAGCCCAAAAACCAGGGACACATTTTAAACATTGCTTGTATAATGTTGGAAAGTTGCTAGAATAAAATGCTGCGTTACCACCATACATTTCACTGCCAAGTCTCGAACCCAGGAGACCCTGTGCAAAACAGTCAGAGCAACATACCACTATGCTAAATCATCTGTTTTGTGAAAGAGAGGAAGACTGAAACTTAAATAGCTGCTATTTAGTGAATTCAGTACTCACCATAGCTGTCAACCTCTTAGCACAAAACACCTGAACAAAGCCAATAATGGGGGAATACAGCACCCAAACATATTCAGTGAATTCAATTCTCACCATAGCTCTCAACTTTAACACAAAAAACCTGGACAAAGCCAATAATGGGGGAATACAGTCTCAAAAATAGAGATAAATTTCAAATATCCATGTTATAAACTTAGAAAATTTCTAGAGTAAAAAATTTTGTGTTACCATGTACTTTCTGAAGAATATGAAGTCTGAAATTCAAATGCCTGTTATTTTTATTTAACATTTGTTAACCAGGAAAGTCTGACTTGGAATAAAAGCCAATTTTCAGCAGAGCAGGGAGAAACACTCCAGACACATGTTCTTTGTAAGATGGGAGGACATGCAGACTCCACACTGAAGGCACCCCAGCCAAGAATCAAACCAGAGAACCTGTAGCTGTCATGCAACAATGTTACCAGTGCACCACAGCACTACTGACTTTGCAAGGAAAAACAAACACACAGAAACCACAGATTTTATGAGGAACAGAATAAATATGAGGCAAACATCTGCAAAACTTTTGCAAATGGTGGTGGGTAGGGAATTCAGGCCCTTGCCACCTGCACCCAAGGTACAGGGTTCAAGCCTGAGTATTCTCTACTCTAGCCACAGGTATATAGCAACTGGGGCATTTAACACACACACACACACACACACACACACACACACACACACAATCCTGGGTAGATGATCCAGTCTTCCGTTCCACAGCAATAATCCAGTCATTCACCCATGCTCCTCTGTAGCTCCCCGTGCACTCTAATGGCTGGTTTCCAGTTTGACTTGGCTCCGCGAGAATAGGCTGGAGGCTCCAGCATGCAGATGACGTAGTCCGGTTTCCTTCTCTGCACAGACTTCTGGGCTAGCAGGGCAGAGATACCTTTCTCCTCTATCCGGGCTCCCTAACACAGCAGTCTGGAGTTCTGTGAGTACCAGGAACTCGCAATTTATTTTAAATTTTCTTCTTTCTTTTGTACAGGTGGGGGGTGGGCTGCAGTCCTATACCATGAGCCGCCTCTATTCCAGTTAGTCTTCCAGTGCACACTCAACCGTACCAAGGCATGAGAGAGTGACACAGACAGTATTTTGTCTTATAATGCTCTCGTTTGGTTTAGGAATGCCTATCCCCTGTCTTTTGGTGGCCATTTGTTGTATCTAATGTTTCTTATCACATGTATACATTATATTTGAAAAAAAGATCATGTCACACTTGCAGACTAATGTTGACAAGGCAGTATCAAAATAGTAAAAATACAGTTTATATTAACAGAGTGAATATAGTAACTTCACTAAATCAGCATACTTAGAGTAAGATTTAATAGCAAAATGCAAGTTGCAACAGCAAGTAATGATTTAAGCAAGCGATAATGCCCAACAGGGTGTGGATTACAGGGAAATAATGGACAACCCAGGGATGTTGTGAGAGCCATTGCCACAGACGGATGACCTCCACATCCCCAGTCATCACCATCATCATCAGCCCCCTTTTTCCCATTTTTTCTACATGGGGTTGGGGTATCATGTTAACTGTCGCCAACTCTCTCGATTCAGTGCCACACTGCCTTCTTCAACACTCCACATTCCCAGAAGATCTGTTATTTCCCTGTAACATGACCCTGGAGGCCATCATTCCACTTAGAAAATGGACTATCTGTTAAATTATTTTGTATTTGTTTTATTAATAGTATATGCATATTTTTTATATATTTTTGATGTAAAATAGTTCCTGTGCCTAGTTTTTCAAAGCTGCTGTAGAATATGTAATTTTTATTGGAGGATATTGTTTGTATCTAAAATATATATTAAGTAAGAATTTAATAATGTCTACACACTCTCTCACACACACACACACACACACACACACACACACACACACACACACACACACACACACACACACACACACACACACACATACACAGGCTCTTACACATTTATACAGTGCTTTTCAAATGGTATCTGTAATGTGCCTGGTTGGTCTCATTTTATTGTATTTTAACTACTACTTCTCTTAATTTGAAGGCTTTTGAGCTGCCCACTCCCTATTGTATATCTGCCCTTGGAAGCTCCTTCCAGTCTCTCTTTCAGTATACCTGGCCCTAGAAGCTCCCCCAAGTCTTATCTCCTCTGTTCATCTTACTGGTTACTAACAGAAAAACTGGGAAGACCCTCCCCTTAGACTGTTAGTGTACTTTGAAATTGCCTTAAAGTAAGTGTGTGTGTGTGTGTGTGTGTGTGTGTGTGTGTGTGTGTGTGTGTGTGTGTGTGTGTGTGTGTGTGTGTGTGTGTGTGTGTGTGTGTGCATTCCTCTTTGCTGGCCTGTCTGCCTTTGAATCATCATGTAATTACTTGTAGCTAGTTAGATTTGCTTCTTGTATTTTTTTTACTTGTTGTTAGTTTTATTTCTGGTGCCTTTTCACTTGAGGCGAACTAAAGTATGTTTTTATGTTAAGAAAATTGGGACTACAGTTCTAGTGGCAGTAGGAAGGTAGCCTGGTTTGTCTAAGTTGGGATGCACAAAGGTAGACGTAAGTGGGAATTACTTGTTGTAGCTAGTTGTTTGATATGTTTCTGATTCCCTTTCACTTTTGACTAACTAAAGTATATTTTTACATTAAAAAGTCTGGGACTGCAATTCTAGTGGTAGTAGAAAGGTAGGCTGGTCTGTCCAAGTTGGAAAACACACGGGAAGACTTAAAGTGAGAAATACTTATTGTAGCTAGTTATTTGATTTGTTTTTTATACTTTTTTATTTTTAGCTAACTAAAGTCTGTTTTTACATTAAGAAGACTTATAGTGGCAGTAGAAATATAGCCTTGTCTGCCCAAGTTGGGAAACACATATGGGGGCTTAAAGTGCCAATTAATTGTTGTAGCAAGTTGGTACCTTTTACTTTTGGTTAACCAAAGTATGTTTTTACATTAAAAACACTGGGGCTGCTATTCTAATGGTAGTAGTAAGTTAGCCTGGTCTGCACAAATTGGGAAACACACAGGGAGTCGTAAAGTGAGGCTTAAAGTAAGATCCTCTCATCAGCCAGAAGGCTTTTAAGGGACTTGGTTGTTTGGTGTTAATCTGCACTTGAGAGCTACTGTTGCTGTGCTTTTACATTAAGACGTTTCAGGATCATCTATCTTGTGGCAGGAGGTATTTTCCTGGTCTCTGTTAGATGGGAAGCACTCCAGGGAGCTAAGATTCCAGAAGGCATGAGAGTTAGTTTTCAGCTTTTTTCTGTCTGCTATAAATAAAGCGCATTTGTGCAGAGCTGTTCACTGTGCAGCAGTACCCTGTATAGTTGCAAACCTATAAAGCTAGTACTTAGGACTTTAACCTGTAACTCAGAAAAGCTTTGCATGCAGGAATGTTTAGGACAGATAGTCTGAGCATCAAACAGCACTGATACCAGAACACAGAACTATCTAACATCTAACCCTAGGCATAACTCAGGTGACCCTTGTAAATCGAAGACCCTAAGCCATAATAGCCCAACCCTAATATAGGTCCTGAAAACATAGATATGAAATTTCCTAAAGTCTCTGTGGCCAACTTGGTAGATATGGGCATCCTGAGACAATGTGACAATTGTCTTGTACTCAAACAGCCTTTTAATTCTTAAAGAAACTAACACAGTATGCGAGAAATAACTTTCTTGGAGTCAGAAATCTCACATACAAATAAGGTTGCCAAGAGCACACATACTACATTCTTCACACATAGACCTGCTTATGCTAAGGTACTTAAAAGAAACCTTTGCAAACCTCAAAGACCTTCTAACCCATCAAATGGCAAAACCATACCACAAAACAACACCTAATGCCACACATAAGCCTACACCCAGTAATCCCACAAGAACAAAGCCCATGAGGCAAGTAAACACTTTAACTAGTACTGTTTTTATAGGGGATTCTATTGTACAACACACAGATGCCATTTTCACCAGGCTGGACAAGGAGAAGATAAGGGTTAGTTGCCTATCTTGAGTTTTGATTGTAATATGCATGCACTCAAGCCACTGTACCACAGGTATCAATGTGATTCTATCACAGTCCATGTCGGAGTAAATAACCTGAGATTTCCTCATTGAAATATATTAAAAGAGTCACTATGGATCTCTCTGAATATGTGTCACAGACAGATACATGCCTTGCATTGAGTAGGATTCTATCTTTACCAAGGATGATGCCACAGTATGATGAGAAAATGATAGATTTTAATAACTGGTTTCTGGTATCACTCCAAGTGGACCAAATATCTATCAGCATGGGAGGATATGGTTAACAGACCAAACTGCCTTGCTAAGGATGGTCTACATCAGACTTCCCCCTGGGCTTTTGGATATTGGCTAAAACTTTATCCACCCCTTAGAGACTTTTCTAGGAAATGTCAAAATGACAAAACTATCAACATAACAAAAAACTCAAAGCAACCCATAGTGTGCTACTGCTCAATGCTAGGATCCTAAGCAAGAAATTCCATACCCTACAAGTTCTCATCACTCTGCAGAATGTAGATATTCAGTGCTGTTACGTAGACTTGGTTTAAAGCCATGGAAAGTACTCCTGCAGTACAAAGCTACAGTGCTTTCCACACATTTAGACCAATAGCAGCACAGAGAGGGACTAAAGGTGGAGGCATGTCAACCTATGATAGCAACAAATACAACTCCAGGTTGGTTAAGTAGAATGAAGGGCTGGAGTCTATCCATATTTAAGTGTCCATAGACAAGGTTCCTTTCTTTATCCTGGCGAGCTATAGTTCACCCTCTTTGACCCATGAAGTTCCCACCCCTTACCTAGACCTACTAGAGCCACTTACCATCCAACCAAATACCCTATTAATAGGAGACTTTAATTAACCCTCTATAGACTGGGAAACATACACTGCCTTTAATTCACAGGCACAGTGTTTCCTGGACTTTATCAACACAAGCATCCTGGACCAGATAGTGTGCACTCCAAACAGAGGATCAAGGGTCTACTTTAGAAGAGCAAAATGCCACTTACCTGAAACCCATATCACCGAGATGAAAAGACTGACATCACCAACACACTGACGTCCCAGAACACAGACTTACCCATCCAAAACAAACACATAAACAGAAGAAAACCAAACCCACCCCCCCCTAACTAAATATACTAACTCCGAGATCACACTACCATGGAGGTAAGGGGCAAAGTTCAACAGGATGGTAAGTCTACTTACCTGGAGTGAACAGTCGGTGCTCCAGGACATCGGTGTTTTGGTGTTGTCGGTCTTTTCATCTCTGTGATATGGGTTTCAGGTATGTGGCATTTCATTGTTCTAAAGTACACCCAGGATCAAACATATAGGACCTAGTACTCATCAACATGGGGGAGCATTGCACATCCCCATGTCATGTCCTCATTGGCGAGTTTGAACCAAAAAGCAGTCTCCCTCTAAATAAAAATCAAACTGGAAAACCCAATTAAACCTGTTACACTTAGGAAAACAAACTACAGTCTATTAAGTAACAGTTTATTAAAATTCACATCTTTCCCAAACCCTGAGAACACAGCTATCTATGCAGAATTAGTCACAGGAACTCTGTATAAATACTTAAAAGGTAGCACTGATGTTGACATGCCTACCAGAAGTAAGCCCAGATTTAATACCAAAACAAAGCCCACTGGTAGAATCCTTACTTAACAGGGCTTATAATGAAAGAAAAAAGTCATGCCCAAAATCAGAAACAGCAACTCTCATAGAGACAAGAGTTCTCTGATTCAACAAAAAAGAAATTAAGTGGTTTAATAAAGTCCACCAAGGTCAATTACGAGGTCAGAACAGCCTCCCAGGCTAAGGACAATCGCAAGGCCTTTTTCAATTGTGTTAGGAACCTTAAAGGTAACACTCAGCAGTATGCCGAATTGGTGGTAAGTGGAGCAACTTTCACTGACCAGGGTGACATAGCAAATCTACTGGCTGATAAATGTAGCTCTGTCTTCACCCCATCACACTGCTCCCCCATGAAATCCCTTCTAGCATACCCCCCAACTATCAAGAGGGAGCAGGTCCTGGCAGCATTCACTAAGGCCAAAATCACTGCTTCAATGGGCCCAACAACATCCCTGGTTGCCTCCAAAATAGCTTAAAACATGAACTAGCAGGACCACTTAAGACACTCTTAAGCTACAGCCTCAAAACAGGTTACATGCCAAGTGAATGGATGGGCTGCAATGGTGGTCCCTGTTCATAAGGGTAGACTATCACCTGAACCTGGGAACTAAAGGGGCATCAGTCTGACATGTCTAATATGCAAAGCCATGGAAAGAATGATCATGGAAATGATCAACAAAGACATTGGCAACCTACAGACACTGGACATATCCTAGTTTGGCTTTGCTAAGGGAAGGTCTTGCCTACTGAACCTGGTAGACTTCCTTGAGAGGGTCACCAAGGCTATGGATGAGGGGAAAATGGTGCATACTGCCTACCTTGACCTGACCAACAATACCCAACTCAGGTATTGTTGACAAACTCTCAAGACCTAGCCATAAATCCCTATATAATTCACTGGATTGCTGTCTGGCTCACAGATAGATCCCAAGAAAGACAAACAGATGTAGAGGCACAGACACACACACACACACACACACACACACACACACACACACACACACACACACACACACACACACACACACAAATTTCCCCAGTGATTTCAGCCACTTCTTTGGTTAAGTACACCACACATTTCTCACTGTGATAAATTAATGAAAAAAATCTTATAGCACAAGGCATTACAATGCCCCCATCCCTTTCAACTGTCCCTGATTTTGCCTCATATCTTTTGCTTTCTCACTTGAAAATTTTTGATTTTCTGGTAAGTTGCTGAGGGGTACAGTCCATCTATAAAATCAGACATTATAGTCTCATACTTCTTAATGTTCAGAAAATGCATGCTGATGGAAAACTTCTTGCTCTGTTAACTGTTTAGCGTTATTTAGAAACTGTACTTGACTTTAAAACTTTGTCCCCATTACCATTTGTAACACATTTATTGGATTATCACTTAAGACTTGGACAAACATACATGTATATAAAAGAAAACAAACACAGTTACAAACATTAATCATGATGTATAGTCTTTTAAACAATTATCATCAATCCAGCATTACATAAATTGATCAATTCCTGCCTTTCTTTAAAATTCACCCCTCCAACACATTATTCTGCATGGATTTTTCCCATGATTTCCATTTTGCATGCAATATGGTCCTACCCTTTTCTAAAGATCCCACTTCCAGTTATTTTATCTCTTTTACATTATTCACTACTTCAAATATAGTTGGCTTAGACTTTGATTTCCTTTTTCTAGTAATTGCTTTTTTTTTGGCAGCCACCAGAATTAAAGTTGACAAGGCCTTACTGTGTCTAGTCAATTCAGATCCCGTATCCCAGCTCAAAAAAATAATTTCCTTACTCACCCATTATTTCTGTCAGAGTACTCTATAGGGAATTTTTAAGTCTGCCAGTGCATTACAGTCTAAAACATATTTTCCCAGTTACCTCTCTTTCCCCATCATACCTCCAACATTTGCCATCCACCTGAAGAAAAATTCTTTGGAATCTGCTTAGTGTATAAAAATACCTATGGAAACATTTCCGTTCAGAAATTCTAAATCTTCCAGAGTTTGTTGCATGATTGGGAGCCATACGCACGTCCTCCCCTTATTGTGAATTGCTCTTTTCTAACCTTCTCTGATTGATACCTGTAGTGATCATGCAGTATTTTATATACCCACTGAATATCCCTTTTTAACAACAGCTTCTGTTCAACATTCAGTTAAAAACTCTCTACCAGAACAGGTCTTTCACTTGGGGTTCCCCTTTCCCTTTCTCTTTGCCTATACTCAGATATCACTCCCTGATAGGGAAGGCACCTTCTAGCTTGCAGTTCAAATGTCTTCTTGGCCTCTTCCCACTCTAGTTATTTTTCCCAATACATTTGTTCTTTTGCCAGCTTTCTCCAGCAAATTACAGCCCCCCTTTCCTCTAGTCTGTACCCCTAGTTGCAGTCATGCCTATTGGCAGAATCCTCTTTCAACATTCTCATGTTGGCTTAGTTCTTAAAATACTTGCTGCTACTACTTTATGAATATAATATTCTGTATGGCTCTTGTTGTTCTCCTTTAGGATCTGCATCCAAAATTCCACTCTCTCCTTTTTTCTTAAATTCCACCTGCTTCATCATTATCCCTTTGCAGTTTGAATTATAGTTTTCTGCTTGTGTTATGAACATGGGCCTTAACTGTGTAGCTCTAAAATATCCCCTCAAATCAGAGAATCCTAAACTACCTTGTTATGATGAAAAAATCAACTTATCCCATTTGACCCTTGCCCTTTCCTGTCCCAGATAAAATCATTCAACTCTTTATTAATTACTGCCCACAACTTCTCCTCTGGTTGATAAAAATATGCCTGACCTGTTTTTTAAAACTAAAGGGACTAAAACATTTTCACTGCATGTATCTTGCTATCCATATCCATAAACACAAGCTTCCAGTTTCTCAGTTTTTGTAATATCTTTTGTTTAGTCTCTTTCCACATGTCCTTGGCTGCCATAACAGAATCATTTTTAACTCATACTCCTAAATACTTCATTGTATCATGTCCCCATAAATATGGATATCGCTGAACCAATTTGTACATAGTTTACAGCTATAGTCTTTATTTAGTCTTCATTTAATTTATATCCTGAAAAGACTTGAAACTGTCTCAGAATAGTCCACAACACTGAGATGTCCTTTTCTGGTTTTATCAGGTCAAAATAATATTGTCTGTAAATGAAGTTAACTTTTCTTGATCACCATACCAATTATATCTTTAAATTTCTGGGTCCCTTATTTTGTTTGGCAATGGCTCTAAATATAAGGCAAATAACAAAGGGAAAAGATAACACCCCTGCCTGGTTACTTTCTTCAGTTACAACTCATCAGAGAGGAGCCCTCCCAGTTTAATTTTTGATTCTGCTCCCTCATATATTCTCATAATTATCCTTATTATTGTATCACAGAATGCAAATGCTTCCATTATCCTACTCATAAAATCCAAGCTTACTCTTTCAGATGCTTTCTCTGCATCAAGACCCACCAATAACAGCAGTATTTTCTTACATTCTGCTTCCCTCTGGATCATCATTGTTCTAATAATGTTGTCAAATGTTTGCATCCACTCCACAAAATCACAGTGATCCATATCTGTAAATTCTGGCAACAACTTTCCCATTCTTTTAGCTATTATAGACATAAACACTTTATAATCTTCTTCTTCTTTCGGCTGCTCCCATTAGGGGTTGCCACAGCGGATCATCTGTTTCCATTTCTTCCTGTCCTCTGCATCTTGCTCTGTCACACCAACCATCTGCATGTCCTCTCTCACACATCCATAAACCTTATCTTAGGCCTTCCTCTTTTCCTGTTACCTGGCAGCTTCATCCTTAGCATCTTTTTCCCAATATACTCAGCATTCCTCCTCAGCACATGTCCAAACCAACGTAATCTTGCCTCTCTGGCTTTGTCTCCAAACCTTCCAACCTGGGCTGACTCTCTAATATACTTATTACTAATCCTGTCCACCCTCATCACACCCAGTGCAAATCTTAGCATCTTTAACTCTGCCATGTCCAGCTCTGTCTCCTGCCTTTTTGTCAATGCCACTGTCTCCAACCCATATAACATAGCTGGTCTCACTATCCTCTTGTAGACCTTCCCTTTCACTCTTACTAGTACTCGTCTGTCACAAATCACTCCTGACACTCTTCTCCACCCACTCCATCCTGCCTGTACTCTCTTCTTCACCTCTCTTGCACACTCACCATTACTTTGAACTGTTTATCCCAAGTATTTAAACTCATCCACCTTCGCCACTTCTACTCCCTGCATCCTCACTATTTCTCTATCCTCCCTCTCATTCACACACATATATTCTGTCTTAGTCCTGCTGACCTTCATTCCTCTTCTCTCTAGAGCATATCTCCACCTCTCCAGGGTCTCCTCCACCTGTTCCCTACTCTCACTACAGATCAAAATGTCATCTGCAAACATCATAGTCCACGAGGACTCCTGTCTGATCTCGTCTGTCAACCTGTCCATCACCATTGCAAATAAGAAAGGGCTCAGAGCTGATCCTTGATGTAATCCCACCTCCACCTTAAACACATCCGTCACTCCCACTGCAGACCTCTCCACTGTCACACTGCCCTCGTACATATCCTGTACCATTCTTACATACTTCTCTGACACTCCTGACTTCCTCATACAGTACCACAACTCCTCTCTAGGCAACCTGTCATATGCTTTCTCTAAGTCCACAAAGACACAATGCAACTACTTCTGACCTTCTCTGTACTTCTCCATCAACACTCTCAGAGCAAACATCACATCTGCAGTGCTCTTTCCTGGCATGAAAACTTACTGCTGATCACTAATCATCACCTCCTTTCTTAACCTAGCTTCCACTACTTTTCCCATAGCTTCATGCTGTGACTGATCAATTTAATCCCTCTGTAGTTACTACAGCTCTGCACATCACCCTTATTCTTAAAAATCAGTAGCAAAACACTTTTTCTCCTTTCCTCAGGCATCTTCTCACTTTCCAAGATTTCATTAAACAACCTAGTTAAAAACTCTACTGCCATTTCACCTAAACACCTCCATGCTTCCACAGGTAAGCAGTTCATAATCATGATATAAAATTGAAATGGGCTTATATGAAGCTGGTTCTGATGGGTCTTTACTGTCCTTAGATATTACAGCCACCATAGCTTTCTTCCAGAATGTTGGTCTTCCCCTTTTTTTAAATACTGTTAATCAAAACCTTGCAGATCTTTATAACTTTCTCCCCTCTTAGCTTCCAAACTTCCACAGGAATGCCATCTATTCCTGGAGACTTTCTTGCATATTGATTATACATCACTATTTTTATCTCATCTCCTCCTATCTTAACTGTTAATTGTTGAGCCTCATCTGCATCTAACCTTGGCATACCCAAGTCTTTCATAAATATTTCCATTTGTGCTTTTTCTTGGTTTCCACATTCCTTGGCTTTATGCAAATTTTCATAACATTTCTGAAATATCTATAATGCCTCTACATGATCTGTGGTTACTTTTCTTGTTATATGCTCCCTAAGTTTAGTAACAACCCTTTTCGCTTTCTTTTGCCTAAGTCATTTTACTAAATGTTTTTGTGCTCTGGAGTTATTATCAAAAAACAATTGCTTAACAGCAATCTTTCTAAACTCATGCATATTATCCAGATAATCTTTTATTCCCTCTTTATCAGTCTGCATTTGCATCTCTTGTTCTGTGAGATTCCCCTTATTCTGCAATACATGAATTTTTGTCAACCTAAATAATTCTTGTTTCTTCTTACCTAAAGCTATTTTCCTTTCTTTATACCCAATTTTTAATCTCTACTTTCATTTTATCCTACTCACTAGCTATAACGTCTGAAGAAATTTCTATCTTGCACAATAACTGTTGAATAGTTTCCATTACTTAGACCTTAAATTCCCCTATTTTTAGCAGGTAGGTGGAGTGTCTATCTGTACCACATTACCCTGCATTTTTATCTTAGTTGTTAGTGCATGATCTGAAATTGTTATTGGATGTGTGTCGAAGCTTTCAATTAAATGCACATGTTCCTGTGAAATATAATTGCCATCTAGCCGGTTATTATACCTTAGAGAATAATATGTAAATTCTTTCCAAGTTCCTACTACTGAATTCACATCTTCCATACCAAATATTTTCATAAATTCCTTCAGAAATATACCCTACTTGGTTATAATTTCCCCTCTAGGTCCTCAAGATACATTCCTACTGTTGAAAATCAAGTTCCAGTCTCCATCTGTAAGTGATAATCCCTGCTGAAAGCTGATTATTTCTCCCCAAATTTTCTTAAGTTCAACAATAGCAGTTTTAGGTGGAATATAAATGCATGGCAGTGTAATCCTCCTTCATTGCCAGTAGCCCCTTACTATCAGAAATCTACCATTACTATCTTTTTTCCCATTTCTATCACTATTTGAGCTCCTCTAGCAAATAATATAAGTACCCCCCTTTTCATTTGTCCCTGATACTCTGCTGAATATCCCTATTGAAATATTTTCTTTATCAAATTCACAATGCCACTTATTTCCAGGTGTGTCTCCTGTAGCATTGTTATTTGCACCCTGCATTTCTTAATATAATTCCACATTCCTTCCTTTTTGTCTATACCTGTGAGGTCATTCACATTCCAAACTAATATGTTTAGTTCAGCCATTGTGATAACAAGTTATTCCCTCCTATTATATGTATCAGCTTTTTTAAATGACTGTTTCCAGTTTTTGTGTTACATGCAGAAACCAACGTTTGGCAGGTTGATCTCTTATACAATTGTTTCTTGTCATCTCCATTTGAACCCATGGCACATTTTACAATACTTTTTGTTTTAATGAAAATCCTCAAAAACACCAACAGAACATCCCTCTGACCTATTAACTTAAAACAAATACACAAAACTGTGTACATCTCAAATAATGAAGTTTAAATGTCCCAATAGGAACAGTTGTCCCAATTCAAGAGCTGCACACACAGGAAATATCTAACCTAAAATTAAGGTTATCCATGCTAAAATCCATGTTATAGCCTGTATTCCTACTTACACTAATTGCTGTCTGTTCTTGTCTTATCTTTATTCCCATCCCAGATGTGAAAACCAACATGTATGTTTTCAGAGACTATCAACTTTTAGCCTTAAGAAAAAGTACACTGGCTATCTTTAAATAAAATGAAACCATATACTGTTCTAGTAAATGCATTAAAGTATTTAGCTACCAGAAAAACTGCTATCTCTTACTCGCTTCCAATAATTTCAAACTTTTTTACTGAACTACTTACCCTTGTACCTTCTAATTTTACGTTTCTCTCAGTAAACAATGTCCAAACAGTTTGATTTATTGCTCTAACCTTTAGTCAGCTTGTTTCCATGGAAACATGAAAATAAAATGTAGAGCTGACCTCAGCTCCAGATTTCTCAACTAGCACTGAATATTTATTTGCTTAAAGAAAACTATTTATTACATTGTGGTCTCTTGTTTTTTAAAACCCACTTGCATTCACAAAAAATATGTTGTTAGATTAGGCCAAATGAATTAATACAGACATTCACCTATGCCAAAGTAAAATAAAATATTTCACTTCTACATATATTATAATCAGTACACTTTTATACCCCATCCCCATTCCAACAGGCCAACATTGCAACTTAATGACTGAAACATGCTTTTGTCCAGCCTTTATTCTCTTTTTACATTGGAATGCCTACATTTCTGAAAACTAAAAAAGGGAGGAAAAACGCACCTGCATACTTCAGTATCTTTATCAGATGCAACAATCACTGGAAATACTTTAATGTATAACACGCAATTTGTCATAAAATCTTTTACAAATTCTGTTAAGAACAAAAATTATTCTACTTACAGTTAGTGTTTCCATCTTTCATCCTCTTTTTTTCCTTTTAGCGTTCTTCCAAACATTAAATACACTAAGTAAGAAATATGCCTATCAGTCCCCCATCAAATTTAACAAAGTCAACAAAAATCCAATCTTTCTACATCCCTTTTTCTTGTAAAGCCATATCTCACAAATGTTATTGATGCTTTATTGTCACACATGTATTAAACAATTTTAATGTTGCTTGTCTTCTTCCTGTTCATCTATATCTTCCAACCCCAGACACCAGTCCAAGTCCAAGGTACTCCCATTTTTTCTAGATATCACCTGTGCTTTCTTCTGTCTGTCAAGCATTTTCTTTTGCAACACTAGATAAGGTTTCACTATCAAAATCTGGCTATGAGCCTTACTAACAGAAGAATGAGAAGCAGAGTCCCCCTCTGTTTGTTGGCTTACTCCTTGTTGTACAAACTGTTGTTTTTTTCCTTAGTGTGTTCTTTATTAAAAAATTACTTTGATCCTCTAAGAAAAAATATTATGAAGACAGCTGGATTTAGTAGCTTGAAACTCACACCTGCATCTCAACATGCTCTGATTGCTGTGATAAATAAGCTTCTCTACTGTCTGGTATATAGTGAATTTAATTTTTCAACAAACACTCTACTGTCTCCAGTTTTTAATATTTTGCCCTTCTGCCACAGCTTTGTCAGGATCACAAATTTCTGCTGGTATGATTGAATCTTTATTAATACAGGTCTTGGCTACTTTGTCATGGCCAGGTTTGGAGCATACCCTTTCAATTAATAAATTCTGCTGTGGAATACCAGTCCTGTTACATATATGTGCTTTCATAAAATTAATACAGTCTGTTCCTTCTAGTTTCTCAGGTTCACCAGAAAAATCTCAGGTTTTCTTTGCATGATCTGTCCTCTAACTGTACCACTTTTTGAAACAGCTCTTCTTGAGTAGTTTCATGCTCAACCAGCCTCTGCTTCATTTCTACCTTAGATTGTTGTACCTTTATCAGTTCATCTAAATAGTTGTTTAAAGCTTCTTCCATTTTTTTCAGACTTTTGTTATTTGAGTAGGTATACTCCTTCAATGTTTAATTTATTTTAATCAACTCTGAGCATATTTGATTTTTTTCTCCAAATTACTGGAAACTATCTCTTGTACCAAAGCTGGAGCTTGAACTACTTTTTACTGAACAGTTGCAGGATTCTTCACAGTCAGTGGTTTCTTTCCACATTTTCTAGTTGATTTTCTTTCAGGCTCTCAAAGTTTCTTCTTTGCTAGCATCCAGGCCGTGTACTAGCCAGTAACTGAATTTTACTAAAACAGGCAGAATTACTGACCCTTATCTATCAGTTTCTTTTTTCACAATGGGAGACCTGAAACTAAGTTGTTCAGTACGCAGGCACCTTGGATCCTCCCCACCATTATTTTGTCTTTGACCAGAATTCTTGAGCAAAGAATCTGGGAGGTATGCACTCTCTCTCACACACATACGCAGACACACACAATACACAAATGACACATACACGTATACTCATTCATTTTTCTTTCTTTTTTCCATGCTCACTAGATGTAGGTTTTTAATCAGTGGTTAGACAGGGGAAAGTGAAATGGCAAGTCTTTGTAACTGCTGCTGCAGTATTTTTTTCTACTTGATTTTTTTGTATTTACATTTTGTTTACACTTGCTAAACAGCCATGTTTAGTGAGCGTAAACAAGATGGTGACTGTTTACTTTTTTTTCTCAATCCATGCTTCACAGAGCCTTAATATGCTATAACAAAGCAATGGACTTGTTTTTACTGGATGATACTCATACATTAATACCCTGCTTCTTCATTAGAGTATCATTTAAACTTTAGCCTATTTTCTAATGAAAATAAAACTTTTGAGAAACAATTTGTAGGGAGTAAAAATGTACTCTCTCAACTAAAGCTTTTGACCTGAACATCCATCAGCTTCTTTAGATATTCAGGTATAATTCAGGGTTCAGTACAGAAGTGATTCAGAGTTTCTGTGTCTACATTATACATAGGTCCTTCATAGTCAAAGCTAGGTCATCCATATCACCACTTTTCCTGTGATACAAGGTGCTCCTTAAGGCTCAATATTAGTCTATTTGCTCTGCTAGTACATTAGTTCCCTCATATCTGTAATTCTCAATGTCAAAATTAGCTAGAATGTGCTGTCCCTCCTACTCTATAATCAAATCATGCATGAAATATGACCATAACAAACTTAACATCCTGCAGCATATCAACAGCATGTTACTTAATAGCAATAAAGCTAAAGGTATGATTTTTTTTTGGAACTAGTTCTAGGCTGAGGCAAACCCCAACCTACTGAATTTCTAGAAATCAGTAAAATAATGATATAGAAACAACACCAGTTTTGAAATACCTTGTAATATGATTAGCCCAATCTCTCTCCTCCCTGAATACCATAGTGAGCAGACCTAAACCAAAATTAATATAATACTCTTCTGAGCATATAGAATATCCAGGTTCATCTCACCAAAAGGTAGAAATTGAGAGGCAAAAGTACCATACTCTAATTCTGGTCCTGGTGGTGTAAGCACCTACATCACTGCTAGTGTCCCGCTTCCATGCATGTCTGCTCCTTCACTTGTGCAAACAAGGACTACCATCACTGTTCTGAGTACCTGGAGCTTAAGTCCTTCCCAAGACTATCTCCTACTTTCTGTCCTTTTAGTTGTCCACCCTTAGCACTGGTATAGCATTACAGCCAATCTAGAAACCACTATGCCCTCACCCAAGGATAGCCAAGCCATAGCCTCTCATTTTACATCCTCCCCTCTATCTCCTGAGACATTACTTGAACCCAGGTTGTCTGGGCCTCAGTGAGGGCCTTATCCCTTTGTGCCACAGAGCTAGGGGTTATTAAGATTTTTTTAACCTGAAATCTAACCCACTATCCACTAGTAAATTAACATCCTCTATCTCTTTATACAGTCTTAGATCTAGAAACATGGTGCTGTTGCTCTAAGACTTCCATAAAACAAACTTCATGCAAGTGACCATACCTACTGTATAACTGGACCCCAAATTATTGTTTTCAGCTCTTTGACTACCTCCAAGGAAAGTCTACATCACATACTACCACTTTAGTTACTCTGCAATTACCTGATTATCCTCACTACATCCTTTCTTTCTGAGTTGAATTACTTAATTTTCTTTTTTTCTTAAACAGGTGTAGTCACCATTTAGGCATTATACAAAATTAGTTGTCAATATTGTTACCTATATTAGATACCCATTAATGTACCTGAATTTTGCACTTTCTGACTTGCCCAGCTATATTTGCTATTTCTGTTGAACTTGTACTTATGTATTTTTATACAGTAACTGTTTACATTTGTATTAGTCATGAATTTGTTTTGTTTATTTACTCATATTTGTCAAATGGAAATGTCCAACTGGAAAGTCCCATTCTCAGTGAGTCCCAGGGAGAAAATCTCCAAAACACAACAGATAGGCAATACAAAAGTCATATGTAAATAATATAACACGATAACTGATGGTAATTTGACAATACATATAGTAATTATATGACAACAGAACATAAATATCTGCAGAGAGTACAGAAATGAAATGGTGAAAATAAACTTACCACATTCCAGTGGTGGGATTCATTTAGCAAATATGCAATATTGGTAGTTTTTAACTAATCCAAAAAAGCAAAGAGCATACATTTTCAATACAGCTGACCTGAAATGAAATGACAGTGATAATATAGGTGTACAAGGATCAGTGGGAAACTTAACATGTAATCAACAAAGATTATAGTGATTAACAGTGACAGAAAAACAAGATGCAGTGTATTCAAGATAAAAACATGATTGAGCAGGAACATTATCACATGTAGCGAGCTCAACTGCAGGTCATTATTGTGGTGTTCAAAGATAATTTGAACTTACATTTAGTAACATAAATTGGAAGATATGTATAGTTATGTTATTTGCAATTACATATCCAATTTTGTATAAAATGTTTTTTGCAAATTTTTCATGTATTTTCTAGAAGATGCACACATAAGGTTGTGCAATAGTTTGCTCCAGAGTTTGCCATAACAGAGTAAGAAGCTGGAGTAACCAAATAAGTGTTTTAATTTCAGTAAGTCTTCTAGCTGTCCTATTGATTTTACAGTTTGCAAGGAGCATTGCACAATAAAAAGGATTTGGTACAGTATGTGTATGGGGGTTTAGAATATTTCATCGATGTAGCTTTTCATCAACTGGCAAAAAAACTATATAATTGATCAAAAATGAATTAATCGAACACACCATCTTTTTCACCATGAGGTCAGAATACAGTGAAGATCAAGGAAAATGCCCTTTCCCCACTGTACTGTGATCCCGGAGTTGGCATATAATTAGCAGGAGGTGTGTGGGTTGCAGGGCGCTTGTATCCTGGCAAAAATGCTTTTTGTGTTTATTTATTTATCCTTTTAGGATCAATTTTTTTGATGGTTACATTTTGATCATGTACTAGTAAACATTTACTAGTTCAAGGAGTGGTTGGGCACCCATGTAAGGGGTAGTTGAATAACAGAGAGTTATATAGTCTTTGATTCTAACCAGTAAAGCTACTTTAATTATACACAGTACTGTGATCTAGCTAACTATGGCTAGCAGTAAATGCAGTTCTATTGTAGACCATTCACATTTTTTGAGTAGAGAAGATGAAATTGCTTTCAAATCCTATGCAGAGAGCATGACAGAAAATGGAAGAAACTGGTAACTCTTGTCTTGTCTTTGAGAAGAGACCATGTTCAATATAATTTTCCTAGTTTCATTTTTTGTAACAATATTTTTAATATATAAATCAAAATATTACTAGTTGTTGACCATACACTTAAAGAGTTCCACAGAGGTGATTTCTTATTAAATAACAGATATGTGAAGTTCATTGTATTTATATTTATATTCTACTGTGCCATTATGATAATAATGTACCCAATGCTACATCTGAAATCAGTCCATTATGAATCAGTACTATACCTTTAGTCAACAAACAAGTAAAAATAAACAGACTCAACTGAGTGCACAAATTAAGGGAACCATGTTTGTCAACCTTCCATCTCCAAAATGAGGCACACTGCTTCTCATAATATGGAACAAATGGGCAAACTGTGGGACATCTGCTAACAGCTTACCAACAACTTCAACTAGGAAGGCCACAGGATGGTTAAAATATGCTATTTTATACTTATACAATGGTGGTGGTGCTGCGGTAGCATTGTTGCCTCACAGTTAGACGTTGCACGTTCGATTCTCAGTTAGAGCGTCTTCTATGTGTCGACATGCGTGAATGGGCATTCCTTCATTGAAGGTTGTGCATTAGGCCCGACAAGCCAGCACGTAAAAATCTACTGCCAATCATTAGCGGACCGGAGTTCCGCTGTGGTGACCCCTAACCAGGAAAAGCCGAAAGAAGACAATGTTCTTTTGATGCATTTATATGATTCAGTACTACTTATCATCGATATCAGTTAAAAAAACTCCTAACAGTGAATATGTAACAGACACTTTCAGTGTGGAACTTCAAGGAACATGGACGTTTTGAGAACCAAAATGAGAAATGTTCTTCATAATGCAGTAGACTTGAGGGGTATGAAGGGAACTGGGGAAAGGCCTAGTGGTATCATCCCTTCCATATTAAGGAGACCATGCCCACTATCCACAACCTGCTGCCCTGCTGCAAAGAGCAGAACCTGAGGAGCACATTTCCCCTTGTCAACTTCTAGGATGCTCCATGCTGAAAGACCTGCAGGATGCATTTGTCTCTGAAAACTGAAGGAGTAGGTTGGAGGTGCTACTTGGCAAAGCACATAGGACTCTAAAAACACTATCTCAGACAGCAAATGCAGGCAGTTTAGAGGAATTACTTTATAGCCAGAGCTAAGAAACTGAAAAAAAAAACTTATCCAAGCACAGGAAATGCTTATATGACCATTGGTTTAACTTGTCAGGACTGCAATAGAGTAGTAGAGAATATAGTACCAGGTACTGAGAGCCCTATTGTTCTGTCAAAAAGAAATAAGGCAGATGCAGTATTGGCATTTCTTTACAAACCCAAAGTATCTTTGCAGCCACAGACAGCAGTGCTGATATGTACTGCATTGCTGCACCATCACTACCTGCCAATCATGCCCCTGGACCCCTGGTATACCCACACCCTTCCTCTCACCCTAGTTATAGCTCTGGTAATGGCATGTGACTTGTGGGATTTGTTTTCCTGTAACTGTGCTATTGCTAAAAACAGACTATTGAAGTCATACCCCTCCTCTGTTCAGAATTTTTTCAGAAGTCCCTGATTTTACCTCATACTTTTGCTCTGACCCTAGTAAAATGTTTGATTTTTTTGGTAAGTCACTGAAAATTTCAGTCAGTAAATAATGCCAGACATTAGAGTTTTATATTTCATATTTCTTATTGTTTAGAAAATGTATGTTGATGCAAAACGTGTTATTCTATTAAATTAAATAACTTTGTATGTGATTTAAAGAAACATTTAAAAAGTGTCCCTGATTTTGGGCCATGACCTCCCACTATTTTTGGCTTTCTCTGAAATTCTTTTTTTTTCAAACAAGAAACATTTTTATTAAATTATCATTTATGACGTAGGCTATGTTACATTTATACAAGTGACAATAAACCATAGCGACACTATCTCAGTTGCAAACATTATACATTCCAAACCGTCCAAGACAACTGTAGCTGCAAACATTATACATCACTTTTAACCTATCCAACCATTGTTAGTCAACCATTACATTGCTCATTCAAATCCTGCCTTGTTCCTCCACTGCATGTATTGATCCCACAGTTCCCATTTTTACATATGTAATTTGCTCTTATCCTTTTCTAAAGATCCCATTTCCAGTTTTAGCTCTCTTTTACTATCTCCATTACTTCTAGTGAAATTGGTTTAGACTTTGATTTCCATTTTCTACTAATTATTTTTTTGGTAGCCATCATAATTAGAATGACTCAGCAAGGCCTTATTATGTCTAGGCGGTTCTGAGTTTGTATCATAGCTCAAAAAAATCATTTCCCTAGTCACTCCAACTTGCTCACCCAGCATCTCCAACAGAGCAGTCTGCAGGGACTTTTTCAAGTCTGGCTTCACAGTGCTGAACAACTTTTAATAAAACAAAGCTTTCGGATTATAAAATCCTTCCTCAGTGTTCACTGAGAAAGGATTTTTTTAATCCAAAAGCTTTGTTTTATTAAAAGTTGTTCAGCGTTGTGAAGCCTGCTGTCTTTTTGTTTTCTTTGGGAAGAGTTTGTTCGCTTCACTTTGCCACATTTTGTGTGTTCTTTTGTGACTTTTTAAAGTCTACCAGCTCATGATACTCCCAGAAAATATGTTCCCAGTTACCTCTTTCTGCCCCATAACACCCCCAACATTTGCTGTCTACCTAAGGAAAAATTCTTTGAAGATCACTTGGGATAAAATACCTATGTAAGCAGTTTGAGGCAAAGATCTGAAATATTCTAGATTTTGTTGCATATTTGGGAGACATACATATATCCCCCCTTTGTTTCTTTGCAAATTGCTTATCTAATCTCTCTTCCTAGTCCTTCTTAACCTCCTCTGATTGATTTTTATAGTTATCATACAATATTTTATATGCTCTACTAATTATTCCTTTCTTAATGGCAACTTCTGTTCCTGATTTTACTAAAAACTCTACTAGTGTTGGTCATTCATTAGGACCCACCTATTTCTTTCTCTTTGCCTATACGCTGATATCAATCCTTGATGTGGAAGGCAATCTTTAGCCTGCAGTTATACGTTATTGGCTTCTTCCCATTCTGTTACCTTTCCCTCTCTAGTTATTTGCTCCCAGTACCTTGGTTCCTTTGGCAGTTTTCTCCAATACATTCCAGCTCACTCTTGTCCATTGTCTGTATCCCTAATTGCAGTCATAACTACTGGCAAAATCTCCTTTAGTTTGCTTAGTTCTTAGAGGACCTTCTGCTATTTTATATATATATATATATATATATATATATAGAAAATATTCTGTATGATTATTGTTGTTCTCCTTAAAGGTCTGCATCCTAATCAGAGTCTCTTCCTGTTACTTCAGCTTTCCCCCTGTTTCATCATCATCATCATCATCATCTCTTTCCACACTGAATACAGTTTTCTTCATGTGCTATGTACAGGAGCCTTAACTGTGTTCCTCTGAAATACTTGGGTAATCCCAATCTGCCCTGTTCTATTGGAAAAATACATTTATCCCACTTGACTCTTGCTGTCTTTCCTTCCCAGATAAAATATTTCAGCTCTTTATTAATTGCTATCCACAACTTCTCCTCTGGTTGATAAAAAGATGCCTGACTAGTGTATAAGACTAAAGGGAATAAAACATTTTAGCTGCTTGTATCTTACAATCAATATCCATATAACAGAACTTCCATTTTCTCAGTTTTTGTATTATCTTTTGTTTAGTCTTTTCCCACATATCCTTAGCTGCCATACCAGTATAATTTTTAATCCATACTCCTAAATACTTCATTTTGTCATGTCCCCATAAATATGGATATTGCTGAATCACTTCTTATGTGGGTGCATCATTTACCTCTATTGCTTTTGTTTTTGCTTCATTAATTTTGTATCCTGAAAAAGTTTGAAATTGTTTAATATGTTCCACAACATCATAATGTCTCTTTCTGGTTTTGTCAGGTATAAAATAATGTCATCTGCAAATAGAGTCAGCTTTTCTTGACTACCATACCAATTATATCCTTAAATTTCTGAGTCCCTTATTTTCTTTGCTAATGATTCTAAATTTAATGAAAATAACAAAGGGGAGAGAGGATGCCCCTACCTGGTTCCTCTGCTCACTACAGATTATTAAAGAGGAGCTCCCCACTTTAATTTTCACCTCCGATCCTTCATATATCCTCCTAATCAAACTTATAATTTTATCAGGGAATGCAAATGCTTCCATTGCTCTGCTCATAAAATCCCAGCTTACTCTGTCAAATGCTTTCTCTGCATCAAGACACACCAGCAACAGTTGTATTTTCTTACATTCTACTTCCCTCTGGATCATCAATGTTCTGTTTATGTTGTCAAATGTTTGCCTCCCCTCCACAAAACCACATTGATCCATATCTATCAATTTTGGCATCACTTTTTCCATTCCTTTAGCCATTATAGACATAAACACTTTAAAATCATAATTTAGTATTGAAATGGGCCTGTATGAAGCTGGATCTGATGGATCTTTACCCTCTTTAGGTAGTGCAGCTACTACTGCTTTCTTCCAAGATGCTGTTTTTATCCTCCTTTTAAAATACTGTTAAAACCTTCCAGATCTTCATCAGTTTTTTCCTCCTAACTTCCAAACTTCCACAGGACTACCATATAATCCTGGGGACTTTCCCATAGATTGTTTATACATTACCATTTTTATCTCATCTCCTTATATCCTGTTAGTAATTGAGCCTCCTCTCCCTCTAGGCTTGGCATATTTAATTCTTCCATAAACTTTTCCATTTGTACCTCTTCTTGAGTTTCATGTTTCTCTGCTTTATACAGATTTTCATAGAATTTCCAAAATATTTCTAATACTTCTACAGGATCCCTAGTTATCTTAGTTGTAATAGGCTCCCTAAGGTTGGTGACAGCCTTTTCTACTTTCTGTTGTCTGAGTCGTGGTGCTAAAAGTTTTTATGCTCTAGAGTTATCAAAAACAGTTGTTTAACAGCAGTCTTTCTAAACTCATGCATATTATCAAGGTTGTCCCTTATTTTCTGTTTAGCATTCTGCAGTTGCTCCTCTTCTTGTTCTGTGAGATTCCCCCTATGTTGCAATACCTTAATATTTGTCATTCCCTCTAAATAATTCTTGTTACTTCTTAACCATGTCTCCCTTTCTTTTATTTCCATCTTAGTTTTAAATTCCATTTTAATTGTATCCCACTTCCTAGATATATTTTCAGAAGTTTCTATCTTTTCTAATAGCTGCTGAATAATTTCCACTATCCATTCCTTAAATTCCTCTCTTTTCAATGAATAGGTGGGAAAGCTCCAGTGTCTCATTTTAATTCATTACACTATGTTTTTATTTTAGTTATTATTGGCACATGATCTGAAATAGTTATTTGGGTGCATATCAAGACCTTCAATTAAATGCACATTTCTGTGAAATATAAATTATGTCTAGCCTAGCCCAGTTTTTGTATCTTGGGGAATAATATGTAAATTCACTCTGAATTCCTAGTACTGAAGTCACATCTTCCATGCCAAATATTTTCATAGATTTCTTTAAAAATCTGCTCTCTTTTGTTATATTTCCCTTCTGAGCCCCTCAGATACATCTTCACTGCTGCAAATCAAATTCTATCCCCCCTATAAGTAATATCCCTTGCTGAAAGCTGATTATTTCTCCCAGAATTTTCTTTAGCTCTATTATAGCAGTTTTCATTGGAATATAAACATATGTCAGTATAATCCTCTTCCCTTGCTAGTAGTCCCTTAGTACTAGAAATCTCCCGCTATTGTCTTTTTTCCCATTTCTATTACTATTGGAGCTCCTCTTGCAATTAATATAACTACTAATCTATTCCTTTCCCCCAAGTATTCTGCTGAATAACCATCCTGAAAAACTTTCTTTAACAAATTCACATGTTCAGTTCTTTCCAAGTGTGTCTCCTGTAGCATAGCTATTTACACTCTACATTTTTTAATATAGTTCACTACTTTTTATTTTCTGGATTTATCTTTGAGACAATTTACATTTAAAGACATTATAGAAAGACTCATATTCTTAAGGCATCATTATTCTCACCTTTTATGTATAACAACTTTTTTAAGTTTCTAGCTCCAGATTTCATGTTACATGCATGCACTGTTTGGCAGGTTAATCTTTTATACATCTGTTTATTGTCATCTCCATTTGAGCCTATGCCACATCTTGCATAACTTTTTGTTTTATTGAAAACTCTCAAATAAAAATGCATACACACCCCAATACCTCTTAAAACCTACTAACTTAATAATAACACACAAAACTATGTACATCTTCAAATACTAAAGTTTTACTCCCTTAATCGGAACATAAGTTCCAAACTGACAGCCACACACACACATTCTTTATCTAAATAGAAAGAAAGATTGTCCATGCTAAGATGCATGGTAAAACCTGTGACTATATTAAGTACTGTCTGGTTTTGTCTTATCTTTATAGCTCACCCAGCTGGGAAACATTTGAATGCTTTCAGAAACATTTTCTCCAAGCCATTTCTCTTTATCAGATTGTCTGCTAGATACGGGACTATTTACTAGAAAAAGACCTTGTAATATTCAATTTTCATTTAGTTGCTTTTTGTCAAAACTTGTTACTATATAAAGCTAACACCGTCATTCACCTCTGCAAGAATAAGAAAAGCAGCACACTCATTTTTCTTTTGTCATGCTGTTTTAACCAGTCCCCCCTTTTTTCCACATTGCAATGCCTATACTTCTTAAAAATAAAGAAGGAGAAAGAGAGAAGAAAAGAGAAAGAACCAAAAAGAATAAACAGAAGCACATATTTACAATAGTATCCCCATTACATTTAAACTTAACTGAAAAAAATTACTTTATAAGATGCAGAGAAAATCATGCGCCACTTAAGTAATACTGTTAATAAAAATATTTTGCTTACAGTTAACATTCTCCCTCTTCTTACCTTCTCCTGGGTATTTTTCTGAACATTAAAGTCCCCTACAAGTTTAACAAAATCCAGACAAGTCCAGTATTTCCAGATTTTCTTGTTCTGTCTTGTTTCACAAATATAATTATTGCTTTGTAATACCACATTTGTCTATTTCCAGGTTACTGATTTTAGTCTCCAAACATTAATGACATGAAGTAAGGCATATGCTTTAGAGTCCTCTACAAGTTTAACAAAGTCCAAGTCAAATATTTCCAGATTCCTTTGTTCTATTCCTGTTCATCTCTATCTCCCAAACCCTGTCTCAGCTTCCTTCATCTCCAGTGCACTCTCAATTCTTCTAGTCAAGTTCTGTGTTTTTTCTCTCTCTCTCTCTCAATCATTTTCTGCTGTAAACACTGGGGAAGGTTTCACTGGGACAGTCTCTCTGTAGTCTTTATTACCATAAGAACTAGAAGCAGAATATTCTTCTGTTTCACAGTTTACTTTTTGATGGACAAGTTTTTGTATTTCTTCCTTAGCATGTAATTCATCAAAAAAATGTTTTTGCTCCTCCGGGGAAAAGTATTTTGAGGATAGCTGGGTACAGCAGTTTGAATCTCATGCCTGCTTCTTAGCTTGCCCTATACAATGGAATAAATGTATTCTTTTTCTGCCTGGTGTGCAATGAGTAGTCACTCTCCACAAACACTGTGCTGTCTCCCACTTTTAGTACTTTGTCCTTCTGCCACAGTTTTGTCAGAATTAGCTCCTTCTGCTGGTAAGATTGCATTTTTACTATTAAAGGTCTAGGTTGTTTTCTCATAGCCAGGTTTGGCGCATACACATGATGTGCCCTTTCAATTAATAATTCTTGTTCTGGAATACCAGTCCAATTGCTTATTTGTACTTTCATAAAATTAATAGAGTCTGTTCCTTCCAGCTTCTCTGGTACAGCAGAAAATCTAAGGTTTTTCCCATGTGGTCTGTCCTCTAAGTCTTATTATTTTTTGAAACATCTCTTCTTGTGCAGTCTCATATTCAGTCAGCCTTTTCTTCATGTCATCCTCTAAGTTTTTCAGTTCTGTTACCTTATGTGAATATCTGTTTAAAGCTTCTTTCATTTCATCTAGCTTTTTATTGTTTGTGTTGATATACTCCATCAGTGTTTTGTTTATTTTAACTAGGTCTGTGTGCAGCTGCTTCATACTTTCCTCTTGGTTACTGTAATTCATGTCTGGAAGTAGCAGTGTTTCTTTCTAAACAACCGCAGTACATTTACCAGTCTGTGTTGTTTCCTCAACTTCTGTAGCTGATTTTCCTCTAGGTCCTTTATATTTAATTTTTCCTGGCATCTAGGCAGTGCACTTACTAGTCAGTTATTGAAATTTATCCAGAAATCTAGGTCCACTGGCTTTCTCTGCTAAGTTTCTGTTTTCAGACTGAGAAAGCCAGAATTATACTGTTTCTCAGTGTGCAGCCAGCTTGGATGTCTGTTTCGTCCAGAATTCTTGAGCAAAAAAGTTGAAAGGTATGACTGTAGTCCAATCCACTTACTTGTTAAAATAAAATAAAAAGTAAAGAATACCTGAAGAATTGATACATAGTGCCATTTCTATCTCAAGAAGTCTAGCTGCTGCCTTAGAAATTTTCTAGGTGTAACAAGTATCATAAGGATAGAAAGGATAGAAATATCATTTTTTTTCTTTAATTTTAGGAAGTGTCCTGAAAAGTGGAAAGGGGGATATACAGCAACTGCACCAATAGTTCTTGAAAGGGACTGCAGGTAAAGAACTTTTAAGTATAAACTAAAAATATTGTTACCTGCTACTACTACAACATAGAATTTCTTCATCCTCATTATATTCCACACTGCCTCTACTGCTAAACATTCTGTTATGCTTCAGTCAATATTTTATAACCATTGTATAAATTTGCTTTGTAAAAATGTAACCAAATAATGATCAGCTCTGTTACGTGATACAAATTTATTACTATAATTTATGTACAGTCATTTTACTGTATGTGGAGCTTTTCTCCCCAGGCCTCTGCTGAAAATTGGTATCTGCCTAGTTGGACTTTCCCAAATGAAAATAAATAAATAAGTACATCTCAGAATAAAATTCAGAAACAATTGTCTTAAAACTAACAATCTAAAACAAAAACAAGAGGTATGTAATGGCACTAATGCATATAATACTTTTCATTGGAAGTGTGTGCCAGGCAGGAATATTATCTGTACAGGCAAAGGATTCCAGATGTGGCATTCTGGTACATTTACTGTAAACCTATATCTAACTATAGCAAGTGGAAGGAAAATGGTTGGTAGATAAGAAGGCCACACAGGTAATAATGAGGGATGTTATCATACTATCTTCTTTTCTGTAAAACTGAGCAATGCTACTCCCTATTATTCCCTGAGAAACTTAGATGAAGCTTCATTTAATCTGAGAAGGCCCCACTATCATTTTTGTCCTAGTGAAAAGCTACACATGCCAACTGAAAGAAACATGTTTGCATAGCTCAGAAACAAGCAACACTGTTCACACTAAAAGTAAATAACGCCTGAAAGGATATCTGCTTGATGTCTACAAGTGTCAATGTTTTATAGATAATAATTAAGGACAAACTGATTAGCTCTTACCATAACTGCAATGTATAATTTTTCTTTCTTCACTGTTAGTTCACTGTATGTTTTCACATGTCTGTATTGTTTTCAAATGTTCTCTGGAGTACTTATTCTATTAGAAAAGTGTAGTATGCTATGTCTTTTGATAAGATGTTTATGCATTTGTAGCTCTGTTCTCTTCACAATAATTTACATTTATTTCTTCACATTTTGTATCACTTTTCTGTTCCTTTAATTCTGGGTCATGGGTGAAAAGAGTTAGATGACAAATGTCATAATTAAAGATGTGGAGATAGAAAAATCAGTATGTTTGACTGGCTCCAGGTAAGAATAACTGGAAAATAGCTGCAGGTTTGAATACAAGTATAGAAAAGTTCACCTACAAGTGATAGAATAAAACACGAGTGCGGCCTTGCTTCTCTGTTATTATAAATTTATATTGTGATCCTTTAGATATAACTTAAAAAAATGATCTCATCTACTAAGAATTTATTGCAGAAATATACTGGCACAATGCAGGATGTGGAAAATGAAGAAATAAAACATCAGGAGAAGGCAAGAGTGGCAAAAGTTGTTGCAGGAAGGAGGGCACAAATGTGATGAAATGGTAAGAACCATTAACAAATCAGAAATTATGATGAGTGGAAGCCTTTTATTACAATGTATCAGGATTCACTGTTCTTTATCCTGTATGTAAAACCAGTCATGCTACAGTGCCTGTACATTGTAGTGACAAGAATAGAATAAACAGTCTGTGGAGATACATGGTGTGCGCGTGTGTGTGTGTGTGTGTGTGTGTGTGTGTGTGTGTGTGTGTGTGTGTGTGTGTGTGTGTGTGTGTGTGTGTGTGTGTGTGTGTGTGTGTGTGTGTGTGTGTGTGTGTGTGTGTGTGTGTGTGTGTGTGTGTTGAGGGGGTAATCTCTTAAACACCAGGTTATATCTGGACCAAGACAAGTTAAGTGCCCCACCTATAAAGTGGAAGAACAGCATAGTTTCCTCCAGATTACAGTCCATCATCTGGGTAACAAAAGATCTGCCCCTAGCACCATACATAAAGAAGATAAATGGTAGGGTGACTGATGATTTTTATTTGGTTGCTGAAGAGAAGTGACAGGGATTGGAATGTGGAGTGCTTAAAGTGTGGATATATGTGCACAGCTCTGCAAATAATTAGATGACAGAGTAAGGACAAGTATTGGTGAGGAAACTTATTCCAGAAAGGAGACCAGCATCCCATCTCACAAACTGATTAGTCAGAGAGGATTTGGCATCAATACAATGATGTGTAGAAATAAGAGTTAAGATGTTATCTAAAAAGGTGGAACTGATGCAGACTAGCACCTTGAAGAAACAGAGACCATACTCCTAGAAGTATTCCCAATTGCATGGGGATTTCTAGAGGGATGAGAAGTACGTGGAGCAGGCAGGGCTTACTGCCATCTTTCGAAACCCCACTACAGATAAGAAATTTAATAGGTACATTTGTGTGCTTGAAACATAGACCTTTGCAGAGGTAACTGCAGACAGCAAACAAATGGCCACACTTACAGCAGTTAAACTGTAAAGTGGCAAGTGGACAAAAAAGTGAACCAAAATAAAAGAAACCCCAATCTCACAGCATTTATAAAAGAATGGGCATATCTGAGAACACCTGGAAAAATGAGTCCTTCAATATGAAAGAATGAGATCTGGCTTGGCAATACCTTCCTTCAGAGTACTCCAAATAGGCCAGCTGGAAAGTGATGGTGCACACACCCACAACCAAAACAAAATCTGGTACCACTTTCAAGAGGTCAACGTTTTTCAGAGCACTTATGGCATGATTCTGTTTTAAAGCCAATGCTCCAGAATATCCTGACTGGAATGAAGTCAGTCACAGCAGCAAAGCTAGTCTAACAGAGATGGGCCAGTATATGCAAAACTAGAGATGGACAAACCACAGTACAGAATGTAGCTCCACCAATTAATTTTGTGGACCCAAAGGACTTTGTGAGATGTCAATAATGACAGAAAACACTGAAGAACTGTATGGCCATAAAGAAGGCAAGTCGGCAAAAAGCTTGGAAGCGTTCAAGAGGTTTTCAAGGCTGTGAAACCCTGTGTAACTATTGTATATGCAGGCATCATGTCCTGAAACAAACTGGGCTATAGCCAGACAAAGTGAACTTGACAGGACATGAAAACTGACTCTATAAACACAAACAACCTTGAATGGAATAAAGTGGGAGGAAATATGAGTAATAGGAGTAGAGAACATCCTTAGAAATGCAATAGTTTCTGATATTCCATCAAATTTTAAGGTATAAGATGTTATTACTGATTATCAGACATATTAAATGCCATTCACTCAAACTAGAAAGACCAAATTGGTAACGCAGCTTGATTTTTTTAACTGGGAGAAAATCCCTACACACCCAACCTGGTAGGGGGCACTGCAGACTTTAAGTAATATCTCCAGCTCTAAGGATGACAAACCTCAGGTTGTGTAGGATATACCAACTTTTATGGATTATCCATGTGGTTTTCAAGACTCAGCTTAATGGGTTTTGACCAGTTAGATATCAGAGTGTATAACACCCTAACAATTTCTCCAGTGGTGGACATCTTCTGTATTATCCAAAACCAGGGTAGAAACGGAGAAAAATGGCAATTATAACAGATTTTGTTCAGCCAAACTATTTTACTGAGTGTACTGTGTCTTGGTAAATAAACGTTGGCCAGAAAGAATTTTAATTGCCGTTTTTCTGTGTTTCTACCCTGGTTTTGGATTTTGGAGTTTTTGTTTGTTCACCGCTGCAATCTTCTGTATTATATTGCATTACATTTACTTTATGACAGAAGGTGACAGTAGGTGTATTTAGTTTGCACTTTAAGTGCATTTTACCTCCCCTTCATCCATATGCTGCCCCTTACCCTTTCTCCTCTTGTTCCATTCCTCCTTGAATGCCTCATTAGATTAATGTTTTACCATCTGTTCTGTTAGTCCATTCCACGGGTCCACAATCCTCCCTCTGAAGAAATTGTTTTGAAGATTCTGGAAGCAGTGAGTTCCTAAAAACGTCTGCCTGTGCTCCTTTCTTCTCCCATCTCTTCTTCTTGCTCAGGCTGAGCTCTTCATATTTCCTTTACATGAACTTGTGAATCAATAGCATGCCTCCCTTTCTCTTCTGGTCTCAGGGGAGAAGAGCTCTAGCTCTTCTTATCACTGGTCACATACTTTCCTTTCTATCCCCTAGATCTTTCTGGTAACTCTCCTCTGGATTCATATGCAAATCTTGATGTTTCTTCCTTTTGTGGCCTCCAGAACTGCACTTGGTACTCCTCTACCACATCAGGTATGTTTGGTGTGTCAGGTATGGCCAGAGCAGGTCTCTGCAGAATGGAAGAATTGTCTATTTGCTCCAGGAGTCTATCCTCTTTAAGATACATTAAAACATTCAACTTGCTGCTCCAGTTTTTATACACTAAGCATATATGTTTGTTTTAGCCGTTGTTGACTGTTTTCAAGTGTCTATTACTTCTAACTGACAAAGATCCATTTACAGCAAAGACAAAGGTATTAAACTCAAATATAGCAGTTTACACTAACATAGGCAAAATGTTGTTATGCACTAAAGGTAAGTAATTCAGAGGAATATAAATAAATGTAAGTTCATATATTCATGGTAAGCAAGAAAAGATATAAGTACAATATAAAATATAGCTGGATCTGAAAAGCAAGGACTTACCAGAAAGTTATTACAATAGCAAGGAGAGACAAATGGAAATAGTAATTTACATATAGAATTAACTCTTTAAAAGAACTTACAGTTAACACATATTTACATGTGGGGAGTGGAAGGAAAACTGTAGTATTAATATAATAGCAGGTGAGAGAGAAAAAAACAGGCCCAAGATAAAAGAAGACAGAACTACTGTAAAATTGGAAGGATCTATGAAGAAAGAAGGGAGACTAAATGGAAATGACAAGACTATTTAAATAAATATATGGATATCGGTGTGTACCTAATTTAAACTGTTAATATATTTAATGTTTTTAGAAAAGGAGTTCCATATACAATCTAATTACAAAAGAGAGTATCACTGGAACCATTACTGCTCAGGAATAATACACTACAGGAAGGTAAAAGGGTGGCTATTACTAAATAAACTGTAGCACTGGAAAGATCTTGTTAAGGATCACTGACAGATAAAATAGATGCCACAAGTCAAGCATGATTTAATCCAAATGTGCATGCCAGAGCAGCTAATGGTTACTGTCAACAGAATGAATGTCGATACTGGGATTGGCCATTCATGAAGGGCAGTGTGAAAGAGTATTACGTTCAATGTAGAGAACAGAGATATGGTAGAGGTTCAGGCACATTCCCAGCGTCTTGAAGATCAAAACAGTGAATCTGCAGATTAAGGAAAACATAAATGTTTAACAGTAAGTGATTTCAGAAGATGGGAAGAACAAAAGAAAAAATGTTCTCCTAATGCTTCAAAGAATGTAAAATAAAAGCAAATTAACTTTGTACAGATTGAATGAAATAAACAGTATCCAAACACTGCAGCTAATGGACTACCAAAGGAGAAACATTTAGCAAATGAAAAATTCTTAAATGAGGTCTTTATAGCCAAAAATATCATAAATATAAAACTAAAAGCCAAAGACAGAAAGCCAAACATACTAAGCTTGACAAGTCCCCAGTGAAAATAGTAGCACAGTGGTAGATGACTCTGAGAGAAATCCAGTGGAGTAAATAAGTTGTAGTTTTGGCAAGAATAGCAGAATTGATGTGAAGAGATAGTTGCTGTTTTATGAACTATAAAGCGCATGGATGGCAGAACAGATTGGAGCTTTTAGCACTGGTCAGAGAACCTGTATGTGAATCATGTGGTCTGCATTCCTGTGTTTGACTGCACAATCTAAAAGTAAAGTAGGTAGGTGGAATTGGCAGCACATCAGCTTGTGTCAATCTTATTATTTTCCATATATTTTGAATACCAAATGTTACCTGGTAATAAACATGAGGCACAGTTTCTCTCTCTCTCTCTCTCTCTGTATGGCAATTTGTCTGAGAACTGGAAACTGTGGATTTAGACTTTTGACTTGTTTCTAATAGTGAAACAAATGTCAGAAATGACCAAGAAGGTACAATGTGCCATATTTATGCATGTTGGAGGGGAAGAATTACCTTCAAGTAAATAATACATTTGAGTTTTGAGAAGGTAAGAAAAAAATTGTTTAGCAGTAATGAGACAGAAGTTTCAAAGTTACTGCGAACTAAGAAAAAAATATTCTTAACAGTAACACAAACCACCAGTCCCAGCCAGCACTTGAATCCCACAAAATTCAAAATGAAACCGCATAAAAGACACAAAAGAATCCAAGGATAGCGAGGAATTCCAGTATAAATCTCTCCTTTAATATTAAACAACAGGTACATAAGCACTTTCGTAGCAAAGCTACTTCATCAGATGTATGCTAAGACACAGACAGAACCATTTATATAATCAATTCAGTAAATCACATGACTATTCACACTTCATGCTAATAGGTATATTACATCTATAAAGAACTACATACAAAATTAGTAACATTTCATCTACAACTGAATGGCAAACACCAATACATTATGTTAAAAGATAAATAAAATAAAACATTCCTAAAATAAATATTCATTTCAAAAGCGAATATTCATATTCATTAAACAATTATAAAATTCATGAATGCATATATTATTTCTTCAAACTTCTGGCTCTAAGTATAAGGACAAAATGATTGACTTCAACAATTGGCTAAGCTTCTGGTGTCATACAAAGGGGATCCAGTATTTGTCTGCCTGGGAAGACATGATCGACAAACCACGATGCTTTGCCAGAGATGGTTTGTACCTGTCACCCCTGAGATTCAGGTTACTGGCTAAAGCTCTTACCACCCCTATAGTGCCTTTTTCAGGCAAGGTTCAAAGGATAAAACCACCACCGTAACAGATACAAGCATGCAAAATCTGAAGGTAATGCTACTCAATGCTAGAAGTCTAAACCTCAAAATGCACACTCTCGAGGCACTCCTAAAAATGGAGAACATCAATATCTGTGCAGTGACCGAGACCTGGTTCAAGGCTCCAGAGAGCACCCCTGCAATACCAGGCTACAATTCTTACCATACTTTTCGGCCACAAAACCAAGACCGAAACACTAAAGGTGGAGGAGTGTCCATATTCACCAAGGATATTCACACCTCCAGGCTAGTTGCCCAACACAATACATCTGAAATTTTCCAGGTGCAATTAACACTAGATAAGACTGCAATCCAAATTGTAGATTGCTACGGATCCCCCATCATACCCCAAGATTCTCACTACACCTTCCTAAACATACTGGAAAATATTAAGATACAACCAAACACCCTAATACTGGGTGATTTCAACTACCCTGCCATTAATTGGGAAAACTACTCAGGTACCAACTCCTTTTCCCAATGGTTCTTGGAATTTATAAATTCCAAAACCATGGATCAACTAATCCATTGTCCCACCAGGGGCTCCAGTATCCCAGACCTGGTCATTACCAACATGGGAGACAGATGCTCCACACCAGTGGTCACCCCCTCATTGGTCAGGTCTGACCATAAGCAAATCACCCTTGACATCCACATCCCACCCCCATCCCCCAGTAAGGAAACCTCCTTAAGAAACTTCTCCAAAGCCAACTTCATGCTACTGAAGTCAGAAGTGACAAACTTCACAACACCCATGCAGACAGGATCTGGAAGTTTGACTGCAGAATCCTACACTAAGGCACTGTACGAGCACATCCACTCATGCATGAATCGTGCCATCCCAAATAGAACGAAGATGATCTTCTGCAAAAAAAGGAAGCCAATCTGGTGGTCCCCTGCTATAAACAAACTATAAAACAGAAGGAAGAAACTGTTGCAGAAAAGAGAAAAATCCCAGGATGCAAAAAAACTCCCTCACCAGCCTCAGTAAGAAACTGAGATCCCTCATAAAATCCTCAAAAGCTAGTTACGAAAATAAAATTGCCAAATATTCCAAAGACAACCACAAGGCATTCTATAGTTATGTCAAGAATCTAAATGGCAATGCTCAGATCTGCTCTGAGCTGCAACAGAATGGCATTAAATATACTGATCCCAAGGATATTGCCAATATCCTGGCAGATCGATTTAGTGCCAACTTCATCCCCCCCCTCACCCCTTAAAGGGCCCATCTCAATACCAAAAGATTGCCAAATTCCAATAATCACAGCCACACAGGTAGAAACAGCACTCTCCAAAGCTAAGAATACAGCATCCATGTGACCAGATGACATCCCAGGTTGTGTACTACATGAACTACAAAATGAAATGGCACGTCGCCTAAGTGTCATGTTTAACCATAGCCTCACCTCAGGCTTTCTGCCCACTGAGTGGTGCACAGCTACAGTTATCCCATTCCACAAGGGGGATCCACCTTGGATTCTGAGAACTACCGTCCCATCAGTCTGACGAGCCTGATCTGCAAGGGCATGGAACGCATTATCATGGAACTTATAAACAAAGACATTGGCAACCTTCAAACACTGGACCCCACCCAGTTTGGGTTTGTGAAGGGCTGATCCTGTCTCCTGAATCTGATTGACTTCTTCGAATCAGTCTCCAGAGCTGTGGACAAGGGTAAGGCGGTCCACACAGCCTATCTGGACCTTGCCAAGGCCTTCAACACCATTCCCCACTCTGGAATCATAGATAAACTTACTAAGCTGGGCATAAATCCCTACGTCACTCGATGGGTTGCCAACTGGCTTACTGACAGAACCCAGACTGTAAAAGTAGCAGACTCCGAATCCAGCTCCAGACAAGTGACAAGTGGAGTACCCCAGGGTTCAGTCCTAGGACCACTCTTGTTTGGCATCTACTTCTCTGAAGTACAAGTCAACACTAAGGGACTCTGGCTAACAAAGTTTGCAGATGACTGCAAACTGAGAGCCATTATAGAATCCCCAAATGATGTGGATATTCTACAAAAGGGCCTTACAGAAACAGATGCCTGGTGCCAGAGCCATGGGCTCAAGCTTAATGCCAAGAAATGTATAGTCATCCCCTTTGGAAAAAAACATGTACCCATGAACTACCACATAGGTGGCAGGACACTAAACACTGAAAGTGTGATGAGAGACTTAGGGACACAAGTGGACAGTGGTCTCACTTTCGATAACCACATCACCACAACAGTCAGGAAATCCTTCCATGTGGCACACCTCATCACTAAGGGCTTTTCATCCAGAAAAAAAGAGGTCATTGTCCCACTGTACTCATCCCTCATTAGACCCATTATAGAGTATAATGCCCCATTTGGTATGTACCTCACAAGACATCTGCAACAGCTGGAAAGGCCACAGAAATACCTCACTAAAAGAATCACAGGCCTAAAGCAGATGCCATATGCTGACCGTCTAAAAAAACTCCAGCTATACTCTGTGGCATATTGTCTACTCAGATGCGATCTCTGCTTAACATACAAGGCCGTGTCAAACCCTGAGCTGTTGGACATGCTCCACTTAAAGAAATCCCAATCCCTCAGAGCCACACGCTCCAGGGATCTAAACCTTATCATCACAATGAACAAAACATGCTGGAGGGATAGGTTCCTGACCCAGAGACTCCCCATACTCTGGAAAAGACTGCCCATACATGTCAAGCAGAGCACCTCATTGGCCCTCTTCAAAAGGAACCTTGATGATTGGATGGGAGATAGGAAATTCACCCCGGGGATCATGTCAGTCGCCCTGCTAGACAGGGGCCCAGAAAAGTAAATATTGTGGGAAGAAATTTCCAGGTAATTGTTATGGCTAGGCTTGCATAGGCCTTAGGGCCGATAGCCTAGTACCAACCTATGAACCTATGAACCTTTTAAGATTGTAACACAGAGAGCTCCATGCATGAGAATTAGTCAAAAATCTTGGTAAAGAAGTTCAAAACAGACAATCCAAAAACAGTGTTTAAGCTTGAAAATAGGCAGAAAATAATGTAATATTTGCTCAAGCATTTAAAACACTGGCACTAAAAAACAGTAAATGAGAAAATAAATGCATCTGAAATATAAGTTAAATACTTCCTTAGGTAATTAGGTGTACCACTAGGTCAGATATTTTTACTTGCCAGTATAATAATAAGAAATGCAAGATTCAGCTTGAAAAAAGTTCCCTCTATATTGGACTGTTTGTCTTGCCAGAATATTAATATGATAAAAATAATTTATGATGTGCATGTAAAGAGTGATGTGTGTGTGTGTGTGTGTGTGTGTGTGTGTGTGTGTGTGTGTGTGTGTGTGTGTGTGTGTGACTGGATGAACATTATGTACTGTGGTGAAACCAGGCAAGAATCATATATGCAGAGATCTGCAACAGCTTCATTATTCACTTTGTACTACAGAAATCATTAATTCCATGCAAAATGTGAAATATTTCTCCATACTTGATGTTAATCAAGGATTTTGGCAAATTAAGCTTGATGAGAAAAGTTCCAAACTGTGTACATGCAATGTGGCTATAGGATAATACAGATTCTTAAGACTTCCTTCTGGTATTTTGCCATCACCTAAACAGTTTCAGAGAGCTGTTGAGAAGATGACTTAAGGGCTTGGAGGCGTTATTAAGGTTGTTACCAGAAAAGAAGAAGATAATAGATGGATTCAGTTATTGAACAGAATGAAAAGGTACAGCCTCAGTTTGAACAAAAGCAAATGTAAAATTAGATTTTAAGAACTTATGTATACACATATATATGGGTTATGTTTTATGAAACTGCACAGAAACAGAAAAATATACTTACCATGTATTAATGTCTTGTTCAACACAAACTTCTCTGCAGCATGCAAAGCACTTAGTTTTTATTCAGTTCTGACCCTAAATGGCTTGAAAGAGCAGACATACTGTCATGATTTGTTTATAGCTAGTCACTCTCCCTTTCTCTTCAGTAAATCAGACTGAAATGCTGTACATTACCAGAAGGATATCATTTCTACTCTCTTAGAACTGCAGTATTCAGCATTCAGTATTTGTGAAGCTCTAGACATAGTTTCTTATTTTCCATTGGGTTTGAAAGGTTTGTAGTCATAGTCTTCTTCTACAAACATTGTAAAAAGCCCTTTCTTACATTAATAGAAACACTTTTTGAGTTGTAGAAAGCATTTTTAAGAACCAAGAATATTCTTTTTTTCACATTGATTTCCTCTTTTATCCAGAGGTTCCATGTTTTAAATCTTGGGGTTTGCTTACTACTGAGTTTCTGCTTAGTTGATTTCCTTACTAGTCAGTGTCCCCTTGGTTCCATGTTTTGTTTACATTTCCTGGCATTCAGTCTCAGATGCCCACTCAGATATGATGGCAGTGATGTCTCTTTGTAATAAGTCTAACACTCCTGAGACTCTATAATCATATGGTACCAGTGAAAGTAAAATATGATGAGGTTACGAATATCTTGGTATTTAAGCTTTCACAGGCCAGAAGTTTTAAATACAGTGCACTACATGATGTGAGAGACAGAGGGACAAATTTCTGAACAGAGTATTGTAAAATTTTAGTCACACTCAACATGGTGTGCACAGAGGACAATGAACTGAAATGAAATGCCAAACAAGGTTAATTTATTTTTATTTTATTTTTTTATTTAACATTTGTTAAGGAAAGTCCGCCATGGAACAAAGCCAGTTTTCAGTGGAGGCCCAGGGAGAAACACTCCAGATGCATGCGTTTGTAAAAAATTGATTCATGCTTCATTCATTTGTGACACTGCAGGAAATATTTCTTAAGGTCGAAAATACATTTTTTTTCTAATGCTGACATTAACCTTTAACTTCATAAGGCTTAAAACCTGATGAAGATAAATAAGCACTTATAAGATTTTTGGGCATGACACAATATATTTTCAAAGTTTATTCTGAATATGTCTGAATAAGTGTATCATTAAGATAATTAATGGAAAAAGATGTGGAATGATACTAAAGTATGAAACATGAAAAGCATTATGAACTCCTCATTTAGTGACCAGAGAACCCATAATGAACCCCAGTGAAGTATTCTGATTTAAATAAACCAGTAGTTACATTACAAGTTGATGCAAGTTAAAACAAGACCTTCTGCAGCAATTTTGCAAAATGTTAAAACAGTTGCCTGTGGCTCAAAGCCTTTGCTGATGATCACAAAAGACATGCACAGGGAGAAAAAGAGGTATAAAAAACAGAAAAAACACTATTTATGCAGGGGCAAGCCCCCTGCACCACACCTCCCCCTGCTAATTATATACACCAACTCCAAAGTCACACAACAGAGGGGCGAGAACTAATTCCCAGTCTCTGCTGTAATACAATCTCACATACACACACACATAGCAGCCAGCACTGACAAAGCAATTAAAAATGAATGTTTTTCTTTTGAGCATTCAGTATTATGACATGCAACCACACACACACACACACACACACATATATATATATATATATATATATATATATATATATATATATATAGGCAGTCATTAATGTCGAACATTCAGAATACTGATCATTATCTGCATTAGTGCTGCTGACTTTACCGATGTGTGTGTGTGTGTATGTATGTGTGTACGCGTGCGAGGTTGCTGTGCAGTGTGGAGTGGGAATTTTCCCTTTCCTGCTGTTGTGCAATCTCAGAGCTGGCATATACAATTTGTAGAAGGTATGGGGGTGCATATGTAAAATTATTTTTTGAATGTTTATTTTTCATTTTATTTTTAGTTTCAGTATTTTGAGATAGTTGTTTTTGGTTTCATCATCTTTTTTATATTTGCTTACAGTAGCTTTATATATATATATATATATATATATATATATACATATATATATATATATATATATATATATATATATATATATATATATATATCTACATATATTTGATTCTGTCATTGTAAATTGATGATGGAAATGGTCGACATACTATATCACCCAATCTTATCGAAAACTCTTACATCACACAAAAATATACACCCTGGGATTCATTAATGTCTACACAAAGTGTACATTAAATGTACACCACTCTGATTGAACACACAATTCAAGCATATATCACAAACCACAAAAAGCTGTAGAACAAAAACTTCTTCTTTCAGCTTTTTCCCGGTTAGGGGTCACCAAAGCGGGTCACCTGTCCACTCATGATTGACAGTGAAGTTTTACAGTGCCGAGGTGCCAGCCCGGTGCCCAGCCTTTCAGAGAAGGCACACGCATGCACACACTCACACCTAGGGCTAATTTGGAGTGTTCAATCTACCTACAGCATGTCTTTGGGATGTGAGAGGAAACCGGAGCACCCGGAGGAAACCCACGCAACCACAGGGAGGACATGCAGACTCCACACAGAAGGCACCCCAGCCAAGAATCGAACCGGGGAGCCTCTTACTGTGAGGTGGCAATGCTAACCGCTGCACCACCACCATAGAACAAAAACTGAAAAAACAAAAATCAAGTTCTACAATTGGCTAGGAAAAACCACTGCAAGGCCATTAAATTAAAGGATTGCACACTTTCATTCTTTAATAAAATATACTCAGAACTTCATCAGAATCAAAATAACAACTCACAAGTTGATTTACAAACCATAATCAAAGTCATATAGTTTTACTGTCCTCCAATCACAAACTGAAATCTCACCCTTGGACCAATCATAACTTTTCTTAAAAATGAGGAAGTGTAATGTAAAACTATAACAAAGTGATTTAATAAATAACACCACAAATCTCCCACAAGATTATAAAAGGTTGAATCTGTGATTGTATAAAATGTAGCATTTCCTAAACCTCTGTACTATTAAATGTACTTAATGTTGATGATGTCATTAGGTCCTAGGTGCCTGTTGGCACAAAGTCTGATTTGCCAAAAGGCTTCATGACATTCAAGTTTAACTCTGTAATCCCCTGTAAAATCATCACCATCCATAGAGTCTAAAACAAAAAAAAAATCTTCTTCTTTTGGCTGTTTCCATTAGGGGTTGCCACAGCTGATCATCTGTTTCCATTTCTTCCCATCCTCTGCATCTTGCTCTGTCACACCAACCTCCAGAATGTCCTATATCACCACATCCATAAACCTTAAATTAGGCCTTCCTCTTTTCCTCTTACCTGGCAGCTCCATCCTTAGCATCCTTCTCCCAATATAACCAGCATCTGTCCTCAGCATATGTCCAAACCAATGCAATCTTGCCTGTCTGGCTTTGTCTCCAAACTGTCCATACTGAGCTAACCCTCTAATATACTTATTCCTAATCCTGCCCATCCTTGTCACACCCAGTGCAAATCTTAACATCTTTAACTCTGCCACCTCCATCACTGATGTCTTTCTTTTTATCAATGCCACCATCTCCAACCCATATAACATAGCTGGTCTCACTATCCTCTTGTAGACCTTCCCTTTCACTCTTACTGGTACCCGTCTGTCACAATTCACTCCTGACACTCTTCTCCACCCAAACACACTGCAAACTAGGAAAACTCTTGAACATACCAACCCAGCCAAAGGCAAGTAAAACAGCTCCATGGCAACAGCTTGTCACAAATCCAAATTTTTATTAAATACAAACGTTAAAAATTTGTAATATAAGAGCTTTTGTCTTCCTCTGCAGACTTTATCAGATACCAATGCATAAAATCAAATGAATGAATTTAAATAAATAACACCCATCAATATATTGGTACACATCTACCCCTTCTAACAGCATTTAAAGTGGCCCAACATCTTTTTTCCTTTAATCTGCACACCAAATAAATACAATGTATAACAATACTAAAATAAATACTTCTATTAAAAATACCTTTCTAGCATGTTACTCCAATAAAACTTTACTACTTAAATTAATATTTATACCCTTATACAAATCAAAGTATAAAAATATAAAATGTAAATGGATATTCACAATCGATATATATTTAAATGATATTTAACTTTTAAAGTTACAAAAATAAACATAAACCCAATGGAAGGAATAATAGCATAATGGTTGAGGGGCCCACCTCAAAAACAGAAGGTGCAGGGTTTGATTCAAGCCAACATAGTCTACAAGGGCACCAAAACCCTGCACCAACCCATAAATCTATATATGTACATTATAAATAATATAATTGTTTATGCATATTTTATATGAGAAAAAGTTTGTGTAAGGTTTCATTGGGAAAATCTCAAGCAACACTGGTAAGCCTACTCAAATGAATGAACTGGCGTTTATCACATTTTTTCATGTGGTGGGGTACAAACTTAATCTGTGTAGCCATTGGTTGATAAAAAGTACTTTTTCTGAAAATGCTGTTCCTTATACCATGGTCTTCATCGCTGATGGACAAAGTGATGTCTAGACAATGGATGACATTTCAAAAGTCATTTTGAGTGAAATGTAGATACAAAGTATTATTATTCCAATGAAACATTAGCTGGTCAAATTCCTCCTGTGAGCCGCCCCAGATGAAAAACAAATCATCTATGTAGCTACAATAAAATAGTACTTTGGGAAAGAAAAAAAAATGTGTCTATAAATGGTCTAATTCCCTAAGTACCACGACAAGGTCTGCAAAAAAGTTTTGATTGGTTGAAGGGTGAGATCTCAGTTTGTGACAGGAGGACAGAAAATCTATGGGACCTAATACATTTTTTTAAATCAACTTGTTGATTTGGTATTTTGATTCTGATGAAGTCTTGTGTATATTTTATTAAAGAACAAAAGCACTCAATCCTTTAATTTAATGGCCTTGTAGTGGTTCTTCCTAGCTAATTGTAGAGCTTATTTTTAAGCATATATCACACCTTCTTCCTCCTAATTTTAGTTTTCCAACTGATTTTCTTGCAGTCTTAAATATCAAAAGGATTCATAAAGGTTAGTATAAAGTATAGACTATATGTACACTTAGTGTAATCTTTCTGAATTACTAGAAAGCACAAACAATTTGGTAGAGATGTTGTTGAATACAGATCATGTACACTTAGTGTTGGTGTTAATGAACCTGGCTGACAATGTTAGTAAATATAACAAACAATTAAAAGGGCACCATTCTAAAATTTCTAAGTTATTTAAAAGCTGATACTTCTTGTTTGAAAGAAGTTCAGTTCTCAAAATCGTGCTGTTCTAGCAAAGTGTAAAGATCTTTATAGAGTAATTATTAGCTGTACAGATAATAAATCACAGGCATTGCATTGTTGACACACTTAAAGCATACTAAGATTTTGAACTCTTATCAAGATTCTGATTTTTGTTGGTTACTTTACAAATATCATTTTTAAAGCATTTGGTTTCATTTATCCTCTTTTTGTCAAATATGACAAAATATAATGTATTTAATGGTCTTTTATCTTTGAATGCAAGGAATATTTTTTTAATAGGGGACTTTAATGTAGATTTTTCAGGTACATCAGGAAGGTCTAATATAATAAAATTAAGGACATTTATAAAAGATAATTCCTAAACAGGCTTGTGGCCTTATAACATTTACATTTTAAAGGCTGTACTTATTTTGATCAGAAAAAATATTTCCTTTCCAAGACTTGAGTATATGTTTGTATTGAATATTTATGACAAATTCTTTAGTTATTTATCTTTTTTCTAGTTGTATTTTAAACTATGCACCATTAGTTCTTTCTGCAAGTATTGATGTACCGTTAGGGAAGCGAAAATTATTTATCAGTGTTGCAGGTGCAGAGGTAGTTTTATTTATTTTAAAGACATTTCTGATGCTATTAAGTTGTTTTGGTGCTATAATAATTCTGAGGAAATTTCCTTTAAAATAATCCATCCTCGTTTAAAGCTTTGTCATCATCACTGAACTTCTTTATCATTTATTTTAAGTGAACGTAGGAAAAAGTTTTGATAAAAAACAGCACTGAACATCTGACACTATTAGAACAACTTTTTTAAGTAAATACCCTCAAATGTGGACATCAAAGGGTAAAGCAAGTATCCAGTTCTTAAAATTAATAAAGGGGGTAGGTAGAGAGAATTATATTAAATGTAAGTGATAGATTCTCTCAAGTGGATTTGTATGGGTCTTTTTTAAGAATTATTTTTTTTAAGTGAGATCTAATTTTATATCCCATTTATAAACATTTAACCTGCGTATTACTGAGCCAAGACAAATAAAACATAAATGTGATACATTTTTTGCTCAAATCTTTAACTCCAAATATTTAATAGAAAACAAAAGAATGTCTGAATCTGTTGAGAAAACGATGTTGCTTCCTTGTTTGTTCTTGCTTAACTAATATGGAATTTCCAGATTTTTCAGTGGAAATAAATAGGCTATTATTTTTCTTCTTTTAAAATTTCAGTTGGGCCAGAGTCTCTTCCACTTGAATTTTCTAAGATTTATTTTTTTTTTTCTACTTCATATTTTTCTGCTATTGCACCCTCCTTTAGAAAAGAAAAAGGTAACTTGAAGCCCTTGTAGTATTCTTTCCAAGACAGTAATTTTGGTAGTATAATAATGCTTTATATAAATAAAACTGTGAGTTGTCAACAAACTTGATTTTAGCAGATATGCTAAAAATTTTGAAACATTTTCAATCTAAGGTAAAGTCCTACATAAATAGAATAAGTCAGCAAAAGATTTTTCAAGTACATTTAACTCCACAAAGATTATGTAGAACTTATCATGATAAATTATGATAGTATAAATAAAAAGACTGGTGCTTGGAAACATGTTTGGTGAAAATGTCCCTCTATTTCTCCTTGATGGGATAAAAACAATACAAAAACAAAAGCAAACAAAATGAATACTCAAGCATGCAATGCATAAGAACAAATGCAAAGTCAAATGTTTTTAATGGGACTTGGAACAAATGTATGCTTGTTACAGAGTCTTATATACAAAGAAATATTGTTAACAGTAAAATCAAAGTTGTTTACAATATTTACAGTATATAGATAAAGCTGATTTTGAATTTCAGCATTTCATGAAACAACCAAGACAATGTCTAGTATAACATGCAGATAAAGACTGTTAAACCGGGGATAGCATGCTGGTAGAATTCAAAATTTCATGGTAACTATCTTCCTGATGATAGTATGCTGTTTGACAGCAAATGGTGAGGTTACCATTGTCTTTAAATCATTTACACTCAGGTTCCTTGTGCAAGTATTCATAGAATGACTTTTTGAACTCAGCATGATATTCCTGGCTCCTTAATTTAGGTGGGAGTCTCTTTCATATTGCCAGGCCTAGTCAGGAGAAGGCATACTCGAGTAGCTGCTTTATATGGAGGTCTGCTTAACATAATACCTTTCTCCTGAGTACTTCATGGACTATAAACCTGCTCTTGGATTGGTAGTTTCTGTCTCAATGTTATGCAACAGCCACATTTTAATATTTTGTGAATAAGAGTACCTAAGAGATAGGCTGACATTTCAGTGACTGGAAGTTATTTTAAATGTATTAGGAGGTTGCAATGGTGAGATCTGCTCTCAGCACAGAGGGTAAATCTGGAATTTTTATTTTCTATGATATGAAGTCTGGGAAATTTGAAAATAAGTAAAAGATAACTAACTACTATACTCTCTGGTAATAATGTTGGGGAGGGGGCATATTACAAAAGAATATTCCTATATCTATATCTTTGCTGACATCTAAAATCAGTCAGGTTCACAAGAAAGAGTAAGACTGTGTCAGTCAAGAGAAAGGTTATATTACAGTAAGCATGCTAGGCATTCTTTTGCTTTGAAGGAATGTGATAAGGTGACATTTCAGCAGACTTACTATTAGAAACAGTTTGAAGCAGATGTTGTAAAGAGAAATAAGCAAAGTTATTTGTAATGAAAACTTCAGATTGCAAAGCAATGATAAGGAATATGAAACATTTCACTGAGATAAATATGTTTTGGTTTGTGTTAGAGACATGCAGACTTTGGTACATGACCCTTCAAAGAGTGCAATGGTATCAAGAGAGTGAGCCACAGAAATGCTCAAAAAGATGTCCACATCTGTGTTTTGGAAAGAAGATCAAAGACAGTATCATTCTATGATTCCAAGTACATCACGAGACAGAAAGTTTATGTCTGTATTGTCAAAATGTTCAAAATACAGAAAATCACATAAGAAGCCACCTCAATATTGTGGCATTTCAAGATGACGAGTGCAGTACTGCTTTATATGTAGTTTCAGTACAGTTTTATCTAAGTGCTGTTCAATATGATACTCTAATACTGGAATGGTCAGCTTGGTCCAGATACTGATTTCCATATGTGACAACAGTGACCACAGTTAGGGAGTAAAGAACAGACCTGTGACACTAGCCTGCTGGTTGGTGTAAGCAAAGATCAGTTATTTAGTTGGAGCTCTCATTCACTGAGAAGTTACTTTAGTTTCACTATAGAACTAACAGCTGGGGGAAGATCATATGTGTCTCATCTCGTGTTGTTGGAGGAGGCAAGCATCCAAACCAAGCAGTAACCAGTGCTGTTTTCTTTCTGTCTTCATAGCATGTCTGAAAACATCCTTAATTTGTCATTTCTATCAGTGATATAGGCTTCTTAAAAAAATGGCATGTAGGGTTTTCTTTGCAGTCAGTATGGTTAGGAGCTGGCAGCATAAACGAGCCATAACAAGACCATCTGGGGATGAGCTAAGGTATACCAGAACAGTTTATGATCAGCAGATTTCACATCTGCAGCACTTGCTTCTTTTAAAGGTAGGGAGTGCTGCAGATGTGAAATCTGAAACACTTGTTTCTTTTAAAGGTAGAGAGTGCGCAAACCTCAGCGAAGAGGTACAGAATCCCGCAAACATGATGGGGACACAGCAGCAGACATCTGCAGGATTCTGAGAATGGCATCATTGCATGTCTTGTGTATAGGGGAATGATTAGTGATAGAGCAAGAAAATAAAATTCTGCATGGTAACAGGATCATGCTGCACCAAGACACCTCAGTTCCCATTAAGGCCTCATGTATCATATTAGGTCTAGGAGAAATGTTGGCTTCAGTATACTAAGGCTGAGAAGGGGTGTTAAGAACAACTGATGGTCAGCTGTCTGGGAAAAATAAAAATTAGGTTTTTCAGTGTTGGAAAATGTAATGCAGTTTCACAAAATCTGTTGCACAGTTTAAATTAAAATATTTACAAACTGAGTGATTATAGATAAGGCTGTATTGTATCTGTATCTGCTTTGCCCAACTAAATAATTTAAATTAGTTTTGCTATCTAAAAGGGTGCCAATCCTTACAGCACCTCAAGAATACACTTGTATCACACAGAACCATTCTTAATTTCTGTGATTATTTCATAGTTTCCAACACTTTTTTTTAGGTAGAACGAGCCAGTTAATCAGCACATACTAAGGTTAGATGAAACAAGAATACATAGCAGAGTCTAGGTAAATAGATTATTTCTGTATTTTCTTTTAAACTGCTCCTGTCACATTTTATACTGTATTTTCTAATCCAGGTATGTAACTTGCATGGAAAACACTGCATTTTTCTTCCTGTTCCTCCCTGAAGGCCGGTGCTTTTTTCTGTCTAATATATTTCCTGACTTGTTATGCATTTCTTTTACCATAACTCTTGCTTCCCTAACTTTCATATTATATTTTTTTGCAAGCAAGGTATTCCCAAAATTGTGTACTGGGGAGTCACCAGCTTATCAGATAACTTTTTCAGTAATGCACTACTAGATGACGATTGATTTGGTCAACAGAGGAAACCCTTTTCTCCTGAAGAACAGTAACCTCGGAGATTAATTAGAGGGGGTGAGGGAGCTCACTCTCCTTCATGGAGGGTGTGGGGGCTTTCCACTCATAGAAAACATTAATTCACTTCTGTCTCTGAATGTCATCTTGAGGAGTTTGTTTTATTTGAAATGGCATTTCAGCAAAGCATTTTCAAAGAGATGTCCTAAACTCTAAGTAAGTTTGCACATTGTGAGATGATCACTTATATGTCATTACATAGCTGGTTGAAGTGCTCTTTAGCTGACAGAGGCTGGAGCAAGTTAGACTCTATTTTTCTCTACAGGTACAGCTACTTCTCAGTTATTTATATTAAGTAGGAATTACAAGCGGAGTAGCTTACCCTTACAAAAAAAATTACATTATTTCAAAATCCAAATGCCATCTTCAACAGGTTGTTTAATTCAAAACGGCATTTGAATAAAAAAAACTGACTATATGCATACCTTTCAGTAGAAGAAATCTGGCCAAAGTCAACAATAATTTGGGGACAAAGGCCCAAAAAAGAGACAGATTTTAAATATTGTTGTTAGAAACTTATAAAGTTGCTAGAATAACAGGTTTTGTGTTAGCATGCATTTTCTGAAGGATATGAAGTCTGAATCTCAAATGTCTGTCATTATTTAATGACTTCAATACTCATTGATTTGCCAGAAAACCACAAATTTTATGAGAAACAGACCAAATGTAAGGCAAAAATCTCTGTGAGAATGTGGACAGTTGAGATGTATCTTAAACTCCATCAGCTGATCTTCATGGTATATTTTGCAAGGTTCTTGTATTGTGGCCTCGTTTTTCCATCTGGTGACAGTGCAACCTATGCATCCTATCATCTTGCTTGCGTTATCTGTCATCACTCATAGACTATGTTGAAGGCAGTAGAGATGATAACATATTTAGTGAGAGAGTTAAGTATGACACTGAAAAGCAAACTTTATTTCATTTCTCAAGAGTCTGTATGCCAATGTAATACTATGAAATCCAAGAAAATATTAATCCTAAAAAAGAGATTGAACCTAACCACTATCCCAGTGCAATGGTCTATGACAATGCCACTCACTAATTGTACCACCTTATCTTCACTATAATTTCATGCAGATAACTGTACTTGAAGTCTTAACATCAGAATGCCTTATAGGTTCATAGGTTCAGTGAACTTTATTTACCCATCCACTCATCAAGGTTCCTCTTGAAGAGTGATAGTGATCTTTTACTTTCAGTCCTGTGTTCATCAGCTGTATGCATAACCTCTCAAAGAAAAACGTACCTGGTTTATCATCGGTGGGGGATTTGCCTCTGGCTGTCTAAAACTAGTAGCAGAGTTGACGACATAGTCAGTCTCAATAATTAGCAAACAGTGATCATGAAATATGTGGTGCCCCAGATCCATAAAAAGCCATCCTTTTCCACTTACACAAAGAAGGTTATTCAAAACGTGCTTCAAAACTCAATTTCATCACACTGAAATACTACCCTTGTAAAAACTATTACATTTATTCAGAAACAATAAGTACATTATCTTGTGGATAGTAATATCCCTCCACACAACATAACTTTCTGTACAAAATATGACCCAGAAAAAGCACTTTTTCCACTGAGAGAAAATATTAGTTGTCAACTCTATCAAGGGGAAACAAGTTGCTGCACTCATCCTAGATCTGCCAAAACCATTTAATTGTGTTAATAAATGTCTACTTCTGTGCATATTGCACAGCTATGGCACTAGACTTTAACTCTTTACTGCTTGCCATTACATCGGCTGCAGGAATGTGTAGTTACAGGGGAAAGTGTTGTATCTCATCCTCACGGTCCTACCATTGTTGTCCTTCACTGGTTGCTATTCAGACCATTTCTGCTCCCTGACTTTGTGAATGATATGCCTGCGTTCTTTGACACTCAAACCTATTTCAATATGTTGATGATTTCATTCTCTGTTAACCCTCTTCTTGTACCTCAGAACTAAAATGCCTTCAGTCAAGGTTTTCAGAAGATTTTTCATTTAACATATTTTATTTATTTATTCATTCATTCTTTCTTGCTAAAATAAGCACATTTGTTTTTTTCATCATTTCATCGTTCCAAACCTTTATTATGACTCAGATGACTCAAAATCAACAAATGACATGGGTGCTGGAAAAGCCTAGGAGGGAGAGAGGAGAAAAAAACAACTTTGTCAATTCTCCCACTCAGTGATGGAAGGAGGGTTTATGTCCAAAATGATAACACGTGCACACTGTGGCATCTGGCAGGGTGGTGGAGCTAACTATCATCATTTGTGGTAATATATGTGTCATCACTAGTTCTACAAGTTAGGGCATACCGAAAAAATCCTTTCTGGTATGCAGGGCCGACATGTAAGCAGGCTCCTCTGCTTAACTTCCCCTGCCGAGTTCACCACTGCAGTGATTCTAGCCCTGAGGAAAAGTACCAAGGAAACTCAAAAAATGGTGCAGTTGGGTACATAAAACTTCAAGGCTCAATAATAAAATGCTTCTTAACTTGTTATAAATAAATAGTCCATCATTCATAGAATATAATTATCCTAAAACATACACTTGTACTTGTTTTTTCTTAACCACATAATATCTTGTGGTAAAAACTGTCTGCAAAGTGCATTCTTAATAGCATGGGATCAGGGCGGGTGGTAACATTTTGGGGGCTCCATAGAAACTTCCAGTCCAGTTATCACCCTATTACAGCCCCCCCCCAGCAACCTTTTAGTTCATGCTGCAGAGTTTTAGGAGCAGTATGTACAGACTGAACTGTAGCTACAATGCTCTTTCATTATGACAGGACTGTATACAACAACATGTTGGCCCATGTCACAGAGGGACACTCACAGTGACTGGCATTTTGTTACAACAGTGATACATTATAGCAACTCTGTGTGCAGGACTGGAATACTGTTTCACCCCCTTAATTATTAACTGCATTGTTTTTTTTACTGTTATCCAGAAGAGTTATGTATGTGCCTGTCATTATTGTGTATGTGTGTGTTTGCACAGATAAAATCAATGATATTTTTGCAAAATTATATTTTTGCAGACATGCTCTCGTGACTTTTTATGAGGGATAGAGCAAAATTATGAGGCAAAATCAGGGGCACGTGAGCGCACACACTCACACACACACACACACACACACACACACACACACACACACACACACACACACACACACACACACACTGCACATTTGCCATCAGGGAAACTGGAGGAATTCCATTTTACCTGCTCATGTTTTTGAGGTGCTGGTGTTAACCAGAGCACATGGATAGATGCATACACAGACAAGGAAGGCATGTGTACTCTAAATAGTAAAAAGCTACAGCCAAGAACTCAACCAGAGCAAAGCACTGTGAAATGGCAATGCTAACCAATGCACTACTTCAGCAAAGAACAGTTGCTTTCATGTATCTCCTCTTCCTGCCAAACTACCAAGGATAGCCACCTATCATATATAATATATATGTCTGTGATGGTAAGTGAAAGAAAACATAGCCAAACTGTTTCTATTATATGCAGTGCAACCACATTCCCCCTAACATACACACAAAAAAAGAGTAACTGCAATGCTGATGGTGTTAGTGCTTGAAAGTGAAATAAATTATTGCCAGCTTGTCACTCTTAACCTGTAATACACACACACACACACACACACACACACACACACACACACACACACACACACACACACAAGAACACACATGCAAATGCCATAGTGATGCTAGTTTTACACTGATTTCCACAAATAGCAATACATTTTCAACACTGATACCAGATCAGTGATTGTCTAGCAGTCATCAAACAGCAGCAGGAATAGTCACTTTTATTGACCTCAATGAAGAATAATGCATACTTGCCACTACATCTAAATTCAGAGAATGGCCTGATTTTGCCTCATAATTTTGCTCTATCCCTCATAAAAAGTCTGATTTGCTGGTAAATCTTTTAGGATTACAGACAGTCAATAAATCCAGACATCAGAGTTTCATACTTCTTATTGTAGAGAAAATGCATGCTGATGCAAAATGTGTTATTCTATTAACATTGTAAATAAATTAGAGTAATAATTACAAGTGTTGCTGATTTTGAGCCTTTATTCTGGTAATATTTTTGGGTGGCCACAGTGGTGCAGCAGTTACTGTTGTTGCCTCACAGCAAGAGGTTCTATGGCTCGATGCTTGGCTGGGGTGCCTTCTGTGTGGAGTCTGCATGTCCTCCCTGTGGTCGTGTGGGTTTCCTCCGGGTGCTCTAGTTTCCTCCCAAAGACATGCTGTTGGTGGATTGGACACTCTAAATTGGCCCTAGGCATGAGTGTGTACATGTGTGTGCCTTCCGTGGAAGGTTGGGCGCCAGGCTGGCACCTCAATACCGTAAAGCTCTACTGCCAATCATGAGCGGACGGGTGATCTGCTGTGGTGACCCCTAACCAGGAAAAGCCCAAAGAAGAAGAAGATTCTGGTATTATTTTTGGCTTTGCTCAGAATTGTTGAACAAAGACATTGACAGTTATAGTATGTAGTGTCCTGTCAATATTTATAAAACTTCCCCAAAGAGAAAACCATCCCTGAAAATCGGGTGCATCATCTCTTCTTAAAATGCAAGATAAACACTGAGATCAGTCACTCTGAGGTACTGACCTCTACTGTTTCCCTTGTTCATGTTCATTCACTGATTATCAGCCTTATCTTAACAGGATCATATTAGAACCCTTTATTGGATAAAGCATGAGATCAGAAAATTAATAATCTTTTTTCCTCCTTATTTTCCCTCAACAATCAGCAGCCTTTCTGTTGTCCTTACACAGTCAATGATAATTGAGGAGCCCCTTGCAGCCACAGGTACTGCAGGTGCCTAAAACTGGCTATGATTTTTAGTTTTAGAGGAGGGAATGCCTACCACCAAGATTTAACTAAGTCAGGGGTCACGTGGCCCGTGGGCTGCATGTTGTTTTATGTAGCCTGCTTTGGTATACACTTGATATTTTTTTTTTACTGCACTATGTTCTGTTGAAAAAGAAAAATGTTCAGCCAAAATGGTACATTTTTTGTTTCAACTTCAGTGCAGTCTTTTCTTCACAAAGAATCCTATCACCAAACGCACCAAATACATCGGAGATGTGATTGGAGGTTGCAGTCAGGTGATTTTTTTTTTTTTATTACAATCCTCCTCATCTCAGTTGAATTAGCCGTGCTGGTTAGAGCTCGATGCTGAACATTGTTGGGTAAAACTGTAAGCCCTTAAAGTTTAACTTTTGACTAGTTTGGACCAAGGGACTTTGCATAGTGTGCACAGGAACTGCCAGTGCAAGCAAGTGATTCCACATTGAGGCAATTCTTTTTATTTTTTTTATTGTAGAAGTACTGGTTCTCAAGGAGCCAACAAAGTACAGTTGAGGGAGTACAATGTTTGGTGCACCGGTGAAAGGGCAGCACTGCTGCAAGTATCCCTCTCAACTTTCCAGATTGTCGCACAATGTCCAGATTTTTTGGCTTTTATTTTCGGTCTGTTCCTCATAAAATTTGTGGTTTTCTGGCAAATCAGTGAGGAATAAAGTCACTAAATAATGGCAGTCATTCCAGTTTCAGACTTAGTATTCTTCAAAAAATGCATGCTAACACAAAACCTATTATTCTAGCACTTTCTAAGTTTATAAGGGTAATATTTAAATTTACAGCAGGCACAATACAGAGGGCTGACACACAACAAAACAACTTTGTTTTGCCCATAATCATGAGGACTCATTCAGTTATGTACTGTAAAAGAAGCTGCCTCTTATTCCCTGTACAGTTCCACTGCCCCTGTTTTTCAGCATTTGTTGCCCCATTAATTTTGGTTTTGTTCAGATTTCTTAAGCTAAGAGATTGACGGCTATGGCTGCAAGGAACGTTTTATGTCTGTATTCCATGACATCTAGTCTTCAGAACTTCTAGCTATATCCCTTCTATGGGTATAACTTACTGAAACACTAGCAGCTAGGGTAGCTCATTTGATTTGTAAAGTAGAAATGTTTGTATCATGACTGAACTGATTTGTTGTGTTTGTTTTTAAGCAGCTAGAATGTTTATTGCTGTATATTTTGTCAAATATTTTCATAATTACTGGATGGCTATATATTTTTTCTTTGATACACTTGTGGGGATGGGCCTGTATTGTGGTATACAATTCCAAAAATCTTAGCTATGTCCCTGTTATGCTGGATGATACTGGGTGTCCATCCCAGACAACTGCAGTTGTTCAGGTATGCTGCTTTTGGAGCTATTAGATTGCTGATTAGACATTAAGGGTGGTGTGAAGGTCAGACATCTATATTTATTTAAAGGACTCATCAATGTTATCAGTCTCTCCCTCTGGCAGCTGACTTTAAAAACTTTGCTAGTGAGGTGCAAAGCTTATTAAGGATGTTATCTTTTGAATGACCTGGGGTCATGTGATTCATTTAATTATTGTATATAAATAAGTGTGTTTGAAGAGTCATTCAGTTCTGATGAACACTCTTACAGAGTATTGTGGGATGAAAGTGTTCACTTTTTGTATGCATACTCTAAACTCTTTGCTTTTTATTCTAAAGTTGTTGAACCATTTTAATGATACTGCATTCCTAGCTGATTCCTTCATTCTGAACATTTGGTTACCAGACGTGCTTGATGTTTTGATTCTACATTTTCAGATGAGTCAGTTATATTTTGGGAATGAGAAGTTATAAGTATTGTAGCACGCACTGTTATGTTTTTTCAGTGAGTGTGTGAGTGAATATTTTTTTCATGTTTATGGCATCTGAGAAAACTGTTACAATATATTTCAGAAATAGCACTAGTGTGTGTGTGTGTGTGTGTGTGTGTGTGTGTGTGTGTGTGTGTGTGTGTGTGTGTGTGTGTGCGTGTGTGCGTGTGTGCGTGTGCGTGTGCATAAGCTTGTGAATACATAAATCAGTGTTTTGATAACTATAATACATCTGAGGGTTTGTTGGTTACTCTGCTGCTCATTGACCAGTTACACTCTCTGTCAGTAAAAGCAAAGTTTAAAGTTTTGAACAGAGTTATGGGGTAGGGAGATGTTTCTTTTAAAATGGCAGACAGAGATTCCTTGAATTGTAAGACAGAAAAATTAAAAAAACTAAGGTCTCTGCAGAGAGGTTTGCTGCATGTTGTTTGCAGTGGTCATGACAGGCCTCTGGAGAGTATGGAACTAAGAAAGCAGTTCTTACTATTATATGACTGATGAAGAAGAGGAAAACTTTTTAATTTAAGGAGCTTGAATATTAATTATGCAAATAAAGATTTTTTTTTTATTTTACTGGTTATTACATTCATATGTGAATACTAGGCTAACTGCTCTGAAGGGCCATTTCAAGTCTAGCCACTAACCCAAGATCAAAATAAAATCTTGTACCCATAGCCGGCTTTAGGCACCAGCAAACCCCGTGGTCCCCCTGTAACTAGGGGGCCCCCAACCACAGCAAGTTATCTTATCACCCTTGTACCTAGGGGGGGCCCCAACCACAGCAAGTTATCTTATCTTGATATTTTGTAACATGTCTGTCAAACCAACAAAAGCTAGTAAGTAATGTTGTATACTTAATAAACCAGTTGTTGTTGTTGTTGTGTCTTTCGGCTTATCCCGGTTAGGGGTCGCCACAGCAGAACTCCGGTCTGCTAATGTTTGGTAGTGGATTTTTATGTGCCGAGTTACCAGCCCTGACGCACAACCTTCAATGAAGGCACGCTCATTCATGCATGCCTCCACACAGAAGACGCTCTAGCTGAGAACCAAATGGGACAACGTCTTGCTGTGAGGCGACAATGCTACTGCAGCACCACTACATAAACCAGATGGGTAATAAATCTTATTTATATCGCCTTTAAAATTCAAAGATATCTCTGGTTATAGTAACAGTGTTTTATCAAGCAACAGGCTTCACAATTCCATTAAATATTTTACCACTGACATAGTGCCCCTGGCTTAGTTAAACCCTACTAGTGGACATCCACTACATTAAAATAACAACATAGCCAGCTTTAGGCACTTGCAATATTCATGGCTATGAGGGGGCCCCCTTAATCATTCTTGACTGTGTGGGGGCCCCACAAAAGCTGCTGCTGGTTGGGGAAAAATGAGGAGAAAAAATATATTAATTTCCTAATTATGCTCTTTAACCTTAACAGATCTGTGATATGACCCTTTTAAGATAAATCTGATAATGAACATAAGCAAGTTAAGCACTAGAGAGATCAGCAGCCCAGAATGATTGACCTCAGTGGATTTTAAGACAAGATTATGCTTTTGATCTTCAGAGATGGTTTTCTCTTTTGGGGGAATTTATAAACACTGACAATACACCAAATACTACAACTTTCAACTTCTTTGCAGAAGAATTCAGCATAATACCAATAACAGTAGGCTCAAAATCAGGAACAAGTTTTAAATATTACTCTAATTTGATTAAAAAGTCAGTAGTGTAACACATTTTGCATCAACATACTTTTTTGGACAATAAGTATAAAACTCTGATGTCTGGATTTATTGACTGTCTGTAGTCCTGAATGATTTACAAGCAAATCAAACTTTTTACAAAGGACAGAGCAAAATTATGAGAAAAATCAGGGAAGACCTGTAAAATGAGAGACAATGACTGGTATGCATTACTCCTCAGTGAATTAGCCCTGCTGCTGTTTGACTACTGCTAAACAGCAGTCACCTATCTAGTGTGGCAGTACCAGTGACGGACGCATTAGCAGAGTGCGCTATTCACATTACAGTGTTGCACAATGTATTGCTATTTGCTGAAATAAGTACAGAACTAGTATTTCTATGGCTTATGGTTTTGTGTGTGTGGTGGGGCGGGTGAAAAATATCAGTGATTTTCTGTGCACACACACACAATAATGTCAGGACACATACATTATTTTTCTGGGTATCAGTAAAAAATGCAGCTAACAAGTAAATATATTTAAACACTAATGCATAAAATATATCACAGAACATTCAGACACTTAGATCTTCTAAGAGTCTGGGGTCCTCTACTTCCCAGACTGTATAAATGGATACAGGGGACTTCCTTAATCAGCCCTGACTGTGTGGGGGCCCCACAAAAGCTGTTGCAGGTTGGGGAACATAAGGAGGAAAAGCTATATTTATTTTCTGATTACGCCCCTTAACCAGAACAGGGCTGTGATATGATCCTGTTAGGACAAAGCTGATAATGGCTTCTGTTCTCAGCTGCACCCATTCCAAAACCAGCCCTGCTTGGATGTCTGCTGTAGGCTATCTGTATGTGAAGGGGAATGTGTGCTTATTACTTCTTTAATTTTCATCACAGCCAAACCTTGAGGTATACACATGAGGTTATTATAGCTTGTGTATGGGCTGAGTACAGTGTCATCATTGTTTCTTTTACTTGTCTCACAGACCTCAGAGGTATACAAACAAGGTTACTATAGCTATTACTATAGTGTAGGGTCAGTGTGCTGTCTAGGAGCAACAACGTAGACTACATTACTGTAATCACTTGTTTCGCTTTCCTCACAATCACACTTCAGACATGTATACAGGTAATTGCCTTTGACAGTTTGGGTTGAGGAGTGAGGAGGCCTGCTATGCATATGTATGACAGCAGTCACTTGAAATACATAACTTTGGCAGTTTGAACCTCTGCTTTGGTTCCAGTCTAATATTAGGGGGATGCACAGGTAGTCTTTTTTGGAGGGTTAGGGAGGCAGGCAGTTCCTAGATAGGACCTGTGTATCCAGACAGCAACTGGCTTGTAAGTTTATTGTGAGCTACTATTTTGTTATCTTTCAACATTAAACCTTGGATACAACTTATGTTTCTTTGAAAGAAAAAAAAATAAGACTGATTTTTTTTCTTACTTGTATTCTTTTGTTTAGTTCACCATTGGATTAAAATGCTGAGAAAATGCTCTAAAATACCTCCCAGAACATCTATAAACCCAATGATTTCTTGGGCCCTGGCATATTTCAGTTATTTCCTAAATGGTTATTACTGTGCTTACTTGGTCATGAGAGGTATGTTGAAAGGATGCAAGGAAAACTAAAGATGAATAGCAACACAATGTCTTTCCTTAATCAAAATTTCTATTCAAGCCATCACTGGATGAAAAGGATTTGTAAAAAGAAAAAAAAACTTTAAAATGCACTTTAGAGCATATAGGAAGTTATGGCTTCTTGTAAAAGCTGAAGAGTAAGGCAAAATGTGAGAAAGGGAAGAAAAAAGTAATGTATATGGTATAGGGAGCCCAAGATGAGGGAAACCAGTGGAAGACTGGAGGATAAGGTGTGTGTGTGTGTGTGTGTGTGTGTGTGTGTGTGTGTGTGTGTGTGTGTGTGTGTGTGTGTGTGTGTGTGTGTGTGTGTGTGTGTGTGTGTGTGTGTGTGTGTGTGTGTGTGTGTATTGGGGGGTGGCTGAAACAGTAGACCTAGGGTGCCATTTCACCTAAGTCCAGACCTGCACATAGAGATGCTGTAATATATCATCATTGCAACTAAATGCCAGTAACTGTAAATATCTCTTTGTGAAATGAGCCAAACATAATGTGGTACATAGGTCTGTTGTAATGTAAGAGCACTGGAGCTAAAGGTCAGTCTGTGTTTACTACTCCTAAATGTTTGCAGCATGAACTAAAAGGTTGCTTATCAAGGCTGGTAGTGACAGGTTGATACTTACACTGGAAGAGCCTAGGGGGCCCCCGACTTGACATCTGCTCGTGGCCCCCAAAATGCTAACACTAGCCCTGCTTGCACCTATGAGACAAAGACCTTACCATTATGCCAAACCCACTATTTACCATTAACAAGTCTCTAACAGTGGTGTTTCTTCTCGTATGGTAGAAGAGCAATTGTTATTTGCAATGGTTTGTAAAGAAGTCTGATGTTGTGGCTATAATGGGAAGGCTGTTTTCTAGATGTGTAAGCAGCATTCCTTTGCCCTGTTACTATTTTCTTCCAGAGGGAAAAATAAACAGACTGTTGTCCTTCTACAGAATATGCTTTTATTTTTCATCTTGAAATGCCTATGTGGTGCTGGAAGCTTAGGTGTTACAAACACCCTTTTGTTAACCAAGTAGGTCCACTGAGCACACACATCCCTTTTTGGGGACAAGCAGAGAGCACTTTCTGGTTAAGTGACTTATGCAAGGTCACAAAGTAGGCAAATGAGGACTGAAGGAATCAAACCTTCTACCCAAGAAACTACAGCTGACAGCCTTAACCCTCTGCACTAACTGCTACATTTCTTTGGCTCCTGGTGGTTGTAAATTATATAGCAGTCTTCGGGAGCTCAAGATAGTGTGGGTCAATTACCCAAAGATCATTGTGTGTGTGTGTGTGTGTGTGTGTGTGTGTGTGTGTGTGTGTGTGTGTGTGTGTGTGTGTGTGTGTGAGACTAACAACGTTTTGTTATATCAATCAAAAACTAGAAAGTATCTGGAGGTTATTTTGTGTCACGAACAGAACTAATTTAATTCCAATTCACTAACTCTCTTATATTTTCTGTTTAATCTCTAACTTTACTTTTTCCCTTTTAAAGCACTATAAGCTCTAACTTTACTTTCCTCTCTTAAAACACCATAGCCCACTCTATCTGACTATATCCCTGTCCCCTGTACTTACCTGTCTGCTATCCACACTCCACTGATAGGTTCTCGATCTTCCCTTGGCTTCCTTGGCTCTACCCGCTACGTTTGCCCTGTGGGCTCACTCCGCTCTCCTACCCTGCCCCCAAATTCCACCCGCCCCCAGCACCTCTACCTTTATTCCTCACAAACCACACCCAATGCTCCAATTATCCAATCAATCTCCATTCCCTGGAAACACCCATTCCCTTATCCCGCCCACTTTAATCTTCAATTACCCCACCTAGTTTACCCCACCTATCCAATTAGTTTCAATTACTCTATTAACAAACACCCCTAAACCACTACCATATCAAACATTACTCAACTTTCCACTCCTTTCTCAAATATAAAAGCCCTATCAGCTCCATGACACATTCAATCACTCTGGTATTCTCAAATTGTTTAGTAACTACTTAACAACCTCATCTCATTATGTTTTCAAAACCTTTACATATCTCCTTTCTACTACTACTACTTCTACAGTTTTCCTTTATTTTCTACCTCACCCAACCATCTTACCTCATCCCTCCTACACTCACAAACCCCAATTTCTCCACATCTATATCCCATAAAAAAATCTACTTTTTCCATACAAACTTCTTACCTCACATAGACATTCTACTCCCATAGTAACTAGCAAATCTTCCAGAATCATAATTGAGCCCAATGTATACTCTAAACTTTCCAATTAGCTCTCTAACTCTATCCTATATCTAATTACCACCCTATTATCTGGAGATATCCATCCTAACCCAGGTCCCCCTACCTCAACAACTATTAACAAGTCCATACTACTTACTTTTTTAAACTCCCAAAGCATAGTCAACAAAATCCCAAACCTGCATGCCAGGCTTACACACAATAAACCTGACATCCTATCCATCTCTGAAACATGGTTAAAACCTCATATAAAAGACTCTGAAATAATCCCACCCAACTATTCTATCATTAGAAAAGACAGATGTCATAAAAAAGGGGGTGGTGTAGCTCTCCTATACTCATCCTCACTATCAGTTACTCCCTATAATAAACCGACTCCCCACTTTAATAATGCTGAATTACTACTAACGTTACTTAAAATCAACAAACACAAGCATATATGTATAGCCTCCCTCTACATTCCCCCAGGAGATAATATTTCTACACTTGAAGACATCCTCTCCTGGCTCTCCACCAACATCAGCAATGAAAAAATAATCCTAGGAGACATGAATATCAATTGGGCCTCCATTCAGTCTCCCTCAAACCCACTTAACATTAACCTCTACAACTTCTCTCAGCTTATCAACTCTATAACCCACCCCTCAAAAAACCTCTCCAGTGGCAGTACCCTAGACTGGATCTTAGTCTTTCACCCTCATTATTACTCTGACAGTGGTACTCTTCCTGATCCTCTTAGTGACCACTTACCCACCTTTACACACCGACTCCCCTTACCCCTTCATCATACTCATAACTTTATTACTACTCGTAACCAAAAAAACTTTAACCCAACAGCTTTTTCTATCTCTTTAAAAACAATAAATTGGAACAGTCTAAAAACACTTCCACTAGATAATGCAGTTGCCCACTTCAACACAACCTTCTTAAACCTCCTAGACCACCATGCTCCCCTAAGAACAAAAAGAATAAAAACCAAAACTGCCCCTTGGCTTACCAAAAATACACTTGCTACAATGCGACACAGAGACAAACTCTGGACATATTACCAGAAAAATAGGACCCCCTCATCCATAATGAATACAAAGCACTTCGAAATAAAGTAAAAAAGCTCATCATCACTGATCGACAAAATTACTTCTCCTTACTCCAAAACAATAATAAAACAAACCCTCAGAAATTCTGGAAAGGCATCTCCACTCTCCTAAATCCCAGTAAACCAGACACCCCCACCCCAGACCCAAATGCTTCCGATATAGACTTGGCTACTCAATTTAACTCTTTTTTTATTGATTCTATTTCCAAATTAACCTCATCCTTCTCTAACACCACTACTCTCTCCCATTTACCCCCACCCTCATCTACTTACCCTCTACCATCAACCACTAGTTCACCCCCTCTCTCATCTTCTAACACTGCACCCTCCTCCTCTTATTCCACTCTCCCTCCCTCCTCATCACCCCCACCCCCAAATACCCCCTCCTCCCACTCCCCACTTTTCTCTTTAAAACCCATACCCATATCTACCACAAAAAACTCCTTCTAAAACTGAAGCCAGGTTCAAATGCTCCTGATAATATTCCTTCGCAATTCCTGAGCATAGCTGCTGAAGCAATTGCCTACCCCATTAGTATTTTACTAAACCACTCTATCCAAGAAAGCACAGTACCCCTAATTTGGAAAAAGGCCTTTATCATACCCTTGCATAAAGGAGGCAACAATAACAATGTCACTAATTTCTGTCCCATCGCTATCCTGTCTCCCATCTCTAAACTCCTTGAAAAGTGTATCCAATTACAACTCCTACCATATCTCATTGATAACCACCTATTAACTCCCAAACAACATGGTTTTAGACCAGGCCACAGCACTATGACAGCCCTCCTCTCCTTCCTGGAAACTGTAAACAAAGCCCGAGACTCAGGTCATAGTGTTTCTACCCTTTTACTGGATCTCTCTAAGGCCTTTGACACTATCTCCCACAACCTTCTTCTATCTAAACTCTCTAAGCTTAACCTATCTCTTTCCTCTCTGAACTGGTTCTCCAGCTACTTATCCAACAGATATCAAGCAGTAAAATGGAAAAAGGCCACCTCCTCATTCCTTAATACCCCAACTGGAGTTCCACAAGGTTCCATATTGGGTCCCCTCCTCTTTAATATATTTATTAATGACTTCCGCAACTCTATCCCCTTCTCTAATATCATCCAATATGCAGACGACTCAACCATTATTTGCTCAGCCACTTCTGTCCCCATACTTCTAAAGCTAACTCAAGATGCTTTTTCAACCACTGAACAATGGATGAAAAAAAAACACTTAGCACTCAATGCTTCTAAAACCAAATTAATGGTATTTACTCCCTCTAAAGTCACCCCTTTCAACAAAAACACATTTTGTATTACTAGTCATAACAACACAACTCTGGAACTGGTATCGGAGACCAAGCTACTTGGTGTCCAAATTGGCAATCAGCTTAAATTTAACTCTCACATACAACTAAATATAAAAAAAAAACATCAAAAACTAGGTATGCTTTATCGACAAAATCAATATCGTATACCCACCACTAAACTCACCCTCTCTACATCTTTTCTCATCCCCTCCCTTCTCTATGGAGCTCCACTCCTAACTAATCTACAATCCTCTCTGAAAACTCAACTCTCATGTTGCTACAACAAAATTGCCAAGATCGCCACAAGCCATAAGTCCTCCACTCACCACTGTTCCTCTCTCCACAAACTAAAATCGCTAGAACTACCCAATCACCTTATCTATACCAAACTCACTATAGCACACAAGCTCATTTTCAACCCTTCACTCTGTCCCTCCCTTTCCTCTGCATTTAAAATGCACCTACGTGACAGAGTGCTAAGGTCTAACAACCAAAATCTTCTAGAAGTATACAAACCAGCTCGTCCCCCAGGCAAACACCTTCTATCCTCTATCTTCAAAAATACTCTTCACTCATATCTAGTATCCCAGTGAGAATGCTCCTGCTGCCACCCTACATAACTTACCCTGCAAATTTTCATCTTCTCTTCTTTTCAATAGCATTCTTCCTTTTAACTTCTCTTCCAACTCATATATTCTTGTTAATTACTTGCTAAATGTATATAATTCTTGGCTACACCTCTTACTGCAAGTTTCCTAACATGTATTAACGTTCCTGTATATATTTTGTAATTATTCCTTTAAAATTCTGTATTACCTGTTCATTTATCACTAATCTAGACTGTTTGTGATATTTGTCCTTGTCTAATCCAGTTGTATATTTTCAATCTATGACATATAGTAATGTTAATAGTCTTTGGTCTGCTCTATTCTATAACACATGTAAGCTTATAATCTACATCATATTGTAACCTTGATTGTTTATGGAGCTTTTCTCCCCAGGACTCCATTGAAAACGGGTTCACTTTGGCCCAATGGACTATCCTGGTAAACCAACTGCAAATAAATAAAAAATAAAATAAATAAATAAACTGAAAGAGAGAGAGAGAGACAGAATACTTACTTATAATTCACGGTCATCATCTGTTACTTAATAGGAAGTGCTTGTTTCAGTATTAGAACATTTTAAAACCAGTATAATTTTCTTTGTATGTTTATTGCAGCATGGTATTCTAAATAATATTAGGAATGTCATTGTCCAAGAACCAAAAGATATTAGATGAAAAGTAAGCTTTCCAAGAAAAGTGAAAACTATTATATTGTTTCACTGAGCTGAATAATCAAATCAAATGCCTTATCTGCTATCAATCTGTTCCCGTCCCAAAGAAATACAATGTACAGAGACACTATGAAAAGGTGCATGGTAAAGAACATGATGTGACAACAGGCAAAATGAGGGATTAGAAAGTTTGTCAACTAAAATCAGCTTAGTGACTTTCTATCCAACCTTGATATCGGATATGGAGAACTGCTCTATCACACCAAAGTCAAATGGCTACGTAGGGGAAGTGTGCTGAAAAGATTCTTTACAATGTGACAGGAAATAGCAATCTTCAGGGCAATGAAAGAAAATGAAATTCCTCAGCTGTGCAATCAATTTTTCATATCTAACCTTGATTTTCTGACAGATATTACACAACATCTGAATAAACTCAACCTCAAGCTCCAGGGCACAAACACAGACGATAAGACGGATGTATGACAGTGTCAAGGCTTTCAGATGTAAATTTTCCCTGTGGGAGATACAGCTGATGGATGGTAACCTAACTCATTTCTCAGCCTTACAGTCACTCAGAACAGTCAAAAAACAGTTCTTGAAAGACTATTCAGATGCAGTTAGAAAATTACGAGCAGAATTTGACCATCTATTTCAGGATTTTGAGGCAACAGAACCCCTATTTGCCATTTTTGCTACACCTTTTTCCATAGGTGTTGATAATATCTCAAGAATTCCAGATGGAGTTGTTGGAGCTTCAGTGCGATAGTGTTCTGAAATAGAAGTACATAGATGTTGACTTTCCAGATTTTTATAAGTACATGAGTTGAGATAAGTTTCCAAAGATTTTCTCTATGGCTGTTCGAATCCTTGCAATGTTTGGCAGTACATACATTTGTGAACAGGTTTTTTTCATTTATGTAGCTCAATAAATCAGTTTTCTGGTCAAGGGTGACTGATGAACACTTGAGAGCTACCTTGCAAGTGGCTACTTCACGCGACATAAAGCCTAATGTTGACGTCCTGGTCTCCACAAAATGTTGAAACAAAGCACTGGAACAAACAATAACTCCAAGAACAACGATAGTTGAGTTGAAAATACCTTTATGAACAAGACAACAAAGCTTCTTTCTCAATGTTTAACCAGGTATAACTTTATTTTTATATTAAAAATAAATCATATGATATGACCTGCAGCAGCCACCATCAATACCATAAAAAAACATAAAACTTTTTTCTTTCAAAAATATGCTATATGCAGTAATAGTTATGATGACATCAAACTATAATGTAGACTACTTATAACCTAATACAAAAATAATTTGACATAATGCTAAATATAAATAGCATACACAATATAAAAAAATTTTGTCCAATCGTTTGGACCTAAGGGAATACGAATGGATAGTCAGATTGTCAGCTGATGTACCCCCTGGCTTGAATGCATCGGTATCATTAAAGCCTATATTGCAGAGAATACAGCAAACAAGATTAAAGTAATTTTGATTTTATGTATAGCATACATTTATTATATAATTTTTTTATATTGTGTATGCTATTTATATTTAGCATTATGTCAAATTATTTTTGTATTAGGTTATAAGTAGTCTACGACAGTTAAAATCTATATAGTTTGATGTCATCATAAAAATTTTATGGTCATGTGATGGTGGCTGCAGGTCATATGATCTATTTTATTTTCAACTCAACTATCGTTGTTCTCCACAAAATGTTGTCAGCTAAGCAGTCAAAATGAAGAAAGGCAATAATGTTTCATGAAAAAAAATACTTTATCATACAGATTAGCTGAAATTACTAGAATATTTGAAACTAATACAATAGAATAGTGTTGGTCTGTTGCCTCAAATAAAAAGTTTCACAACTTAGTTTTTTTAATTAACAAAAAAGTTTAGTTTGTGGATGACTTGAACTTGTGGCCCATCAAAAAAATCCTTGGTGTTATTAGTGGCCCTCTTGCTCATTTGCATTTGAGACCCTTGAGCCAAGAGCACTATGTCACCAATAAAATATTTAATGAAACTGTGAACCCTATAGCTTCACAAAACACTGTTACTATAACCAGAGTTATCTTTGAAATGTAAACATAGCCGACCTTAGGCACAGGCCAACTAGGCAGCCGCCTAGGGCGCCGCTGTAGCAGGGGCACTTTTCCAGTATTTATTTGGTGTAGCTAGACCAGGATGGGGGCACGAGATAGTGTGGTAGGGGGCACCATGGAGCCCTTTTGCCTAGGGCACCAGTTGACCTAAGGCCGCTCCTGAATGTAAAGGATGTAAAGGAGATATAAATAAGAGTTATTATTACCCACATGGTTTATTAAGCACACAAGAGTGCTATACTGGCTTTTGTTTGTTTGACAAACATAAAAAAAAAATCAAAATAAAATAACTTGCTGTGATTGGGGGCTCCTAAGGACCAGGGGACCTTCAGTGATCGCTGGTGCCTAAAGTCAGCTATGCATGGGATTTAAACAATCCAGTAAAACCACACAAAAGTTGTTTGTGGTACAGTTATATACCAGATTACCCCCAAAAAATAGTTTTACAAAGGAAGATCTACCAAATAGGGAATATATGTTGAATCACCGATTAAATAATCTGGTATTCAGCTTAATATATCAAAAACCAAAACACTGCTCTTCTCAGCTAGTCATCACAACTTATGTGACCATTAATTATTCTATTTGAATTCTGAAGAGACAATCCCATATGAAATGTGTCACATATAAAAATTGTTATGTCTGTTGACTGATCAACAGCTTAAGTCTGACCAACACATAAAACTTTAGAGCAAGAAATTTACAAGAACTTGGACTACACCACAGGTCTAACAATTATATGTTCCACCCTTTCAAGACTGCCACTACCACGACTTATCTACCATCCAGTTTCTTAATATCTCTAACATTGGTAAAATGGGAAGTGGCTAATCAAAAACAATTTTCTGTAGCTGAATAATCTCAAATCTCATGAAAGGTTCTTTTCATATTTTGGTTAGAAATGCCTCCATTCAGTAAAGGATTGCAGAAGGCATTAAAGGTGAACAGCTTTAACATTGGGCCCATCTGGGATACATTACTCTATCTTGCTCTTATCAATTTAAGTGGCCAGAACTTAATCAGACCTTTAATTCCACAATAAGACCTGCTTATTACATTTTATATTACCTGATAAATTCTCTGAACAAATTTGGAATGATATATGCTTCATCACTCTTTCCTCTTACGTAGACAGCAAGCCTTCCTGGTGAAACTATTATCACAAATATGGTTTTGAAGCTAAGGAACTGTCTAACGTTCTCCATAGGAAAGCTGTCACATAAAACTACTTTCCAAAAAGCATTAAAGGACTGTTTCAGTATGAATTTGGAATGCACCTGTTCTCTCAGCATTACATAAACTTTATCTGAAATCATCTGTTCTTTCATTTGTCTATTCATTAATCACTTTAATCACTTGCCAGATCAATGTCTTCTTCCTTATATGTGTGTGTGTGTGTGTGTGTGTGTGTGTGTGTGTGTGTGTGTGTGTGTGTGTGTGTGTGTGTATATATATATATATATATATATATATATATATTTATATATACACACACACACACACACATATATATATATATATATATATATATATATATATATATATATATATGGGATCCGAACACATGCTCGACTAGCATATGTCCGAATCACAAAACATCGAACACATATTCACGAAAGCGCTTAACATCGACAAGCACTTCCGTGTATGTGTGCCTGTTTCGTAGATTGGACTATAGTGCACGTAAGGAAAAATTCCCTTTTCCCCACTGTAGTGCGATCTCGGAGTGAGAATAATAAAGTGGGGGGTGCAGGGGGGCTTCAGCCCCCTGCAGAAACGTAGATTTTTTTTTTAACTACACATACACGGAAGAGCTTTTCGATGTTAAGTGCTTTCGTGTATGTGTGTTCAATGTTTTGTGATTCAGACATATGCTAGTCGAGCATGTGTCCTAGACCCATATATATATATATATATATATATATATATATATATATATATATATATATATATATATATATATATATATATATATATATAAAATATATGTGTGTGTGTGTGTGTGTGTGTGTATATATATATATATATATATATATATATATATATATATATATGTGTGTGTGTGTGTGTGTGTGTGTGTGAGTGTGTTTGTGTGTATGTGTCATCTCCAGGTGCCTCCTGAGAAGGGAGGAATGGAGTGCAAACAGTGTACGTTTGGAATAATGTATTGAGTATGACAAAATCTAGGTAAATAAAAATGTTATTAAAAATCAGAAAATAAAACATGTAACGTTTGCAGTTTTAATTTCAAGTATATTCATGCACATTGCTGAAAACAGTCCATCTTACTGTGCATATAGCAGGGTAAATTCTTCATCTGCAGCTCATACCTCTCTGCTCTTTACATTTTATCTGGCTGATAACTTCACTGGTAGTTCTGCTACGAGACAGATATCTATACCTAAATTTAAACATGGCACCCAACTACAGTTTACACTATAAGTTAGAACATGTTTAACTGCTTAAATATGTCTCTTCTTATGAAATGTATCCTACAGCTTCTTCATCTTCCTTTGTCAAGGTAGCCAGACAAAAACAGCCTTATGTGATCCCCACAGCAAAGGTGCTACAATATTTTCAGGATCTGAGCACCCACTGATATAAAGCAATGTCTGTAGGTTATCCTATCCAGCATTCAAAGTATGAAGCTGTGAAATAATATCAGATAGCAATCATATCTATACATTCTCCAAAACATAAACAAAGCATCATGGGAAATATACCAGGTTCCTATTAAAGTAATAACTGTGCATAACAGCGCAGGTGTAATACTTAAAGGCAAATGATTTCTAAGGATCCCAGTGACAAATCTAAATGGCATGTTTCTCTGACAACCACAGTCATTATATGATCAATCACAGTTTAGAAGGAAGAAAGATTACAGCCTCATCCAAACAACATTCAGGGATGTCACTGATACATCACTGGAATGTACAACACCAGGCTTATTAGGGATCTTGCACTACACTTGATTTTTTGGTAGACACATTTTTAAATGACTGCAAAAATACTTTCTATGAATTATTCATCTGCTTCCTATATGTTCTCTTGGCATTTGCTTTGTTCCTATGACACATTATGTAAGTATATAATGTTTTCTAGGAGAGCAGCCAAAGCTAACACATATTATCTGTTATACTCCTTATAGGTTCATAGATTGGTAGTAGGCTAACTGTCCTGTGGGCTACTTTAAGCCTAGTCAATTACCCCATGCAAGAATCAAACTCTGCACATTGTGTTTGTAAGGTAAACATTTTAACCATTATGCCAACCTCCCACCCTTAGTATTTGTAGTACTGGGCTACATCAAATCTCAACTCAGAACTCAAGGTTTGTTAGCTTACTACATTTATTGTAGGCAGTTGGAAACCTAATACTTCTCAATATGAGGAAAATTTTCCCAGTTCAGTTTACAAAGACATAACAGACAAACGCAGTTCAGGCAAGAAAAAAAAAAGACTTGCCGAGCACACTCATGCTATACATTTCCTATTATTACCTGCAATCAAGCTCTGGAGGGAACACACCTAACTGGATACTGCCTAAATTCACTTAGTTTCTTTTCCAACAAGCTGTGAGTAAATCTAAAGACTGTCATGTACCATGGATCATTCTTAACAGCTAATTAATACTGCACATGTTGCACTGACAGCAAATGAAGAATTCATATTCATTACATCAGCTTTATTTTGCAGTCTAGTCAGTCCCATTCTAAAGTATAGTATTTTATTCTCATCTTATTATGGTTATTATCATAGAATAAGTAATTTAAATGGTCGGTAGTCTAGCTAAATTTTATAAATCACTGATTCTTAGTGGTTATACTCTTGGTGTTTACATTTTCATCATGCCTGACTCAAAACTATGGGTAGTGTAATTAGTCCCACACTTCACAATGCTGCTACACCTGTATGTATATAAGCAGTGGTTTTAGAAGTTCTCAGACTTGCAAGGGAATGTACAGTACAGTCTGGCATATATGAATCTGTTTAAACTCATCTGAGAAGACCGTACATATGTGCAAAACAATTTTCATATGCTGTAGATACACAAGTTCACAAATACTTTTGTATATTTTCAGTAGGTGGCACTGGAGGACATTTGCATGTCTATCTATAACTTTTCACAAGAATTTGCACTGGTTATGGTTCAGTGCTGCTAGCTAGGAGTCTATCAAACCTTTTTACGACATGAATTCATTGTGAAGGTGTCCTTATATGGACACCCTGTTCTGGCTTTTATAAGTTTGGAAAGGTGAAGTAGATAGGACAGTTGGGAAAAGGAGAGAGATCAGATAAGAAAAACATAAAAGGAACACATTAAGAGGATTGCGCTGGAGGAGGAGGGAGGATGGAAATTTTTGGGGGGATATACCCCCATTATGTTTTATATATATATATATATATATATATATATATATATATATATAGTTAGAATGGAAGGTGGGGAAGGAAGAAGGGCTGAATGTGTAAGAGACAGGTTTAGAGAAGGATAAGAGCTTTTGTTATGAGCATAAGACACCCTTGAACACTGTGTTGCACTGACAAATGGAAGGGTAGACAAATGTTCAGATGGCACACAGGCACAAAGGGGATGGTGATGATGGCCTCATGCACAGTACTATCCCGGTCTGAAAAGTCAAATGTTCAGATGGCAGACAGGCACAAAGGGGATGGTGATGATGGCCTCATGCACAGTGCTATCCCGGTCTGAAAAGTCAAATGTTCAGATGGCACATGGCACAAAGGGGATGGTGATGATGGGGTCTGAAAAGTCAAATGTTCAGATGGCACATGGCACAAAGGGGATGGTGATGATGGCTTCATGCACAGTACTATCCCGGTCTGAAAAGTCAAATGTTCAGATGGCAGACAGGCAATGCACAGTACTATCCCGGTCTGAAAAGCCAAATGTTCAGATGGCAGACATGATGGCCTCATGCACAGTACCATCCCAGTCTGAAAAGTCAAATGTTCAGATGGCAGACAGGCACAAAGGGTCTGAAAATTCAAATGTTCAGATGGCACACAGGCACAAAGGGGATGGTGATGATGGCCTCATGCACAGTGCTATCCCGGTCTGAAAAGTCAAATGTTCAGATGGCAGACAGGCACAAAGGCGATGGTGATGATGGCCTCATGCACAGTACTATCCCGGTCTGAAAAGTCAAATATTCAGATGGCAGACAGGCACAAAGGGGGTGGTGATGATGGCCTCATGCACAGTACTATCCCGGTCTGAAAAGTCAAATGTTCAGATGGCAGACAGGCACAAAGGGGGTGGTGATGATGGCCTCATGCACAGTACTATCCCGGTCTGAAAATTCAAATGTTCAGATGGCACACAGGCACAAAGGGGATGGTGATGATAGCCTCATGCACAGTGCTATCCCGGTCTGAAAAGTCAAATGTTCAGATGGCAGACATGCACAAAGGGGATGGTGATGATGGCCTCATGCACAGTACTATCCTGCTCTGAAAAGTCAAATGTTCAGCTGGCAGACAGGCACAAAGGGGATGGTGATGATTGCCTCATGCACAGTACTATCCTGGTCTGAAAAGTCTTAGATTTTTCCCTACCATGATAGAAGTGGGTGGGGTGATCTTAATAGTCTGGGTGTCAAGGGTTCCAGTATCTTGGTGGTCAGAGCTGACTTGGACAGCTAGTTTTGCACCTGCAGGAGGAGGTGCTCATAAAAGCCCCACTGCCACTGCACCACTCACTCAACTGCAGCCTCCCCCTGTCCCTGAAGCTCATGATGGTGGCTTTCATGCCTGTTGATACCCACGTGGGTGGATTCACTGCTTCCACCCCATGAAGCAGATCCTAAAGAGGCAGGGTGTGGAGGAAATCTGTCTTGCACCAGGGATGACTGCAGCTGAGGTTTCCCAGGTTCTTCTGCATCTGCAGAAAAAAAGAACACAAAAGGGAAAACAGAGTGAGAGACAGAGACAGGAAGACAACAAAATGACTCGTAAGTGTTTCATAACAAATGCCTTTATTTCACTGACCAAAATCATAGCAGTAATATTTTTATTCAGGAATGTCAAACTGACAGTAACAAAATATAATACTGCAATTAATTGTTTTAATAGTAGCTACTAACAACTGCTGGTTTAGATTCAGGTCTCTTAGCACTTCAAAATGATTTATGTTTATAATACTGCATTTCATTTACCAAGACTGAATAACTACATGAATGCCTGGAATTAAATGACATACCCATAATTACATCTGCATTTACTGACCACTTACATTTGCTATATGTATGATAAACAGAGAGGTTGAAATATAAGGTTAAATAATGCTTCTGCTGAATTTTTTTTATTTCATTTGTACTTTTGTGTATTCTTGATGATGGTTAACCATACCTAACAGAATGGAGGACAAAACCACTCTTGCCTCCTCTGATAACCATGGACAATTGGTAGCCACTTTACCTGGGGCTGTGAAAATAAGAGGAAAAAAGGATTACTCAGATTGAATGATTATTGTCTGTGTAGTGTTATTCAGATAAGTGGAACTATAATACATTTCAAATTATATTCGTGTAGCCCTTCCCCAGGTTCTGTTAGAATGCATTACTGTATACTTTCTCCTGTGTAACACCCCTTTCCCTTCCTGCCCACCATAACTTATATATTGACAAATAAAACATGTAAGTCTGCAAATATAATCAATCTTCTGTCACACAGGACATTAGAAAATAGTTGAGTTAAGGTATCGATCCTGCAAAAAGAAAAGTTATATGTGCCTATAAAAAAGGACAGAATGCTTTGCAACTGAAAACAATTTGTTAGAGGCAATACTGAACTTCTGCAGTGGATACATTCAGAGGTGCCAAATATCTCTGCTAGGGAGGTTGACTGAAGTATAAATTTATTTATTAGTGAAAAGTTTATTGCTATGGCAACTTTGCAGATAGTCAATTTATTTAATGTATTTAAGTTTGTTTACCAGGTTAGTAGACTGGTCACAACAGACCATTTGAAGGTACAGCCTGTGTGAAGAAATTCTCAAAAAACAAAATAGAACTGATTCACAAACACAGAGTAATCACAGAAAGTACAAAGTCCAACAAACAATTGAAACAGTATGCAAATATTAACACAAGAGGAAAACAAATGTGGATTAATTTTAGTAGCACATGCGGAAGTAAGCAGGAGATTAGAATAGAGGGTAGAAGTAGAAGTGATGCAGGTGAGGGAGGGAGGGAGAGTAAGGAAATGTGTCCGGTGGAAAAGCACTTGCAGTCAGATTTATAATGGAGGTGTCTTTTGAGTTGTACTCTGAACATGGGAAAGAGGAGATTTATTTTAGTGATGGGGAATAGATTGTCAGAAATTGGGTGCAATGAAGAAGATTTGATTTGGGGGGTACTGGTGTGAGGCAGTCAGTTTGGAGAATTTGCAGGAGATGTAGGGGGTAGTTTTATTATGGAGTTTGGCAATAAGAGGCATGAAGGCACCAAGATAAAGTAGTTTGAAAAGAAGAGACCCCAGGAATAGTTCAACTCTGTATGTGACTTGGAGCCATCTGGCTTTCAAGAGGGTGGTGTATTGGTGTTCCTGAGGGGAGTTGGAAATGAATCACTGGATTTTGTTTACAATGGAAAGCAGAGAGGATGAGATGCTGTGGCTTTGATGAGGAGCCCATATTTGAGTTGAGCTAGGAGGGCTCCTTTGTCTACTGCAACTCTAGCTGATCTAGAGAAAGAGGAAGATATCTTCCTGAACCCAAAGAAAAGAGAGTCTATCTTTTCCTTAAAAGAAATCTCCTCTTTCCCATGTTCAGAGCACATCTCAAAAGACAACTCCATCACAATTCTGACTCAAGTTCTTTCAGTGTGGTTATGGAAGTTAAGAGACTGATCTAGCCATAAACCTATGTATTTAAAGAATGTGGTTGATTCTAATAGGGTACCATAAAGATCTACAATGCTGAGATTTTAGGAGATTTTTACAGCTTTTGTGAGGTTCTAAATATCATACTTTTTGTTTTTGAGGGATTTAGGAGTAGTCTATGGCTGTTTAGACAATAATTAAGGGAGTGGAGGTCAGATTAAAGTTGTATTTAAATAGTTAAATGTGAGGGACTGGATCAAAGGATAGCCATGTCATCAGCATAGAGAGTTAGGAAGGTTAAGGAGGTTGCAGGGTAGTTTGTTAATAAGGATTGACAACAATAGCTGAGTGAGTATGGATAAGGGATGCTAGAGGTGATAGAGATGAGCCAGTTTTGACTGTGAAATACCTATTTGTTAAGAAATCATGGAGCCAAGTGACAGTGTTGTCGCTAACTCCAATTTCTTTGAGGGAGTGCACGAAGAGAAGGAGGTGGTCGATAAAATTAAAAAGCTTTGGTAAGGTCAATGATGAATACTCCTGAAAGGTTTCATTTAACCATGTTAAGAAGGATCTCATCTGAAAATGACCATCATGCTGTCATTGCCCTATGGTCAGTCCAGAACTCATGCTTTTAAGAGGGGAATGATACTGCTAAATGTAAGTAGATGTTGGTTGTAGATTAGTTTTTTTTAGATATTTTCCAAGTGTAGTGAGGATAGAAATAGGCCGGAGGTGGAAGGCATTGTCTAGTTGAGACTGTTGGAAAGACTGATGACAACATTTTTTCATATGTTGGTATTCTATTTTGAGTTAAGCAGTGGTTATAAATGTAGAGAAGAAGTGTTGTAAGGAAGTCTTTTCAGAGTGAGATGAACCAGGGACTAGATTGTCCAGACCAGGGGTATGTTTTTAGAAGGTATTCAAGGTGGGCTACGTGAGTTGGGGATTGGTAGTGGTTGTGGTACAAGGGAGGTGACTGACCTTTTTGACAAAGTCAGAGGTGGAGTGCTGGCCTTGAGAGGTCTGGATGCTGATGGGGAGGAGGTATAATCTGTGGATTTCTCACCTTTGAGATTTACTTCCTGCTAAAGGTATATATGTTTGCCTAGCAAAGCCAATTATTTGTGTTTTAAATAGTTGATTTTGTGCATGTGTAAGACTTTCTTAGCTAGATGCACAGAGAAGTAAAGGTAATAGGATTTTTTGGTGAGGGTTTGTTCCCATGAAGAGTTTGCATGCATGTCCATAAGCACTTTGTGGCTTATCCACAGCATTAGGAATCCATCTATGCCAGTAAATGCAGTTACACATGTATGTTGTAATGAGATTCACAGAACTGTGCACCAAAATGCTCAGTTTGCATACAAACTTCATATGCTGGACAAAGCTTCATCATACTTTTGCCAGTTTAACTGCAGCTGGACTACAAATTTACACAAAGGTTGTTGGCAAGAGTGAATTAAATAAAGTTTAAAACATGCATAATTAGGATACAATTATTGGAAACAGACAATTACCACTGTATTCTGCTGTGTGAAATCTTGTTACAGTTATACATGCAATTGGTTTGGTTGTGTAAAATATCATATTCAGTATTATGTTCATTACCTTAATATGTATGAAGTTGCTTACTGCAGACTGTGGTATCTGGCAATGGAAATGCTCAAGGCCAAAGTACAGGCAAACGTAATGCAACTGAAGAAATAAACAGCTAAAAAATGACTTATTATTCTCTTTCTCCCACCCTTCCAACATCATAGGCTTACATTTCATTGCACACATACTTGCAAATAAATCATATGACCAAAGTAAAACACAGAGAAGACATAAATGCAGAAAAATCACTGAAACAGTGAAACAAGGAATTAGCAATACTGTTAGGGTCTAAATCATTTTAACGAAAGAGCACATCATCGAATACAACAACCTTGAACTTCTAACTACAAAATGTAAAATCATCTAAAGCTAGAACAGTGAATTTTTTCCCTGGGAAAAAAATCACTGTTCTGAGAAACACACACACAACAGAAGCACACCAAAAAAACAGCAATCCACACAAATACACTTAAAATCCTACATCTAACCCTACACTAAACTGTACATACAGTACTATCTATCCACTATCCTTAACCCAAACCCTAACCCTAAGGTCTGTCACTATCGCACACTCATCTCACCTGCGCCCTAACTCACATACCCTGCCCTAACCCTAAAGTCTATAACTATCACACACTCACCTCACACGTGCCCTAACCCTAACTCACATACCCCGCCCTAACCCTAAAGTCTTTCACTATCGCACACTCACCACACCCGCGCCCTAACCTAACTCACATACCCTGCCCTAACCCTAAAGTCTATCACTATAGCACACTCACCTCACCCATGCCCTAACCCTAACTCACATACCCCACCCTAACCATAACGTCCACACAATCACACACTTACCTGAACCCAACCCGTAACTTTCCACCACAGTGCTGAGAATAGCGAAGCCACAGAAACAGACAACCAAATTCTTTCCCTAGGAAAAATATTTGGTTATCTGCAGCTTCGCTATTTTCAGCATTCGCTATTTCTGGTTTGATATTAGACCATTAGAAGTATTAACACTTTGATGATCTAATATAGACCAATACTGTTATGCATATAAGTTATGTCCTTGCATTTGTTTTTGTTTTGCTAATGTTCAACTTCATAATAAAATGTGTAGTACAGAAATGATTACACTCACAAAGGGTAGATGTGTATAATTACTTCAAAATTTGTACTTCTGGGGAAAACATGTTGCAGTATCAAGGAGCACTGCAGAGGAGCGATTTCACTAATGAGGAAAAGCATATCCTCGTGCATACACTTAGGACATATGGACAACATCTTTTTCGGATATGGGGATGGCAAAGCATGCAGGATGAGCAAAGGTTTGTGATCAAGTCATGAGTGACATAAATGCTATAGGAGGAAAGAAATATATCCTGGCACAGTGTAGGAAATGAGATAATTAAATGATAGACCATGCAAGGACAAAGGCTAGGAAGATTGCAGTTGCTCATAGTAGCATCAGTTATGGGCCTCCCACTGTTCAACTTGTTACACCTGATGAAAAGTACCTGCTCTCTTTAAGGGTTGATTACTTTGTTGCAGAGAATGAAGGTGTACGATTCATTTGAGGTAGCATGGACACCAGTTCTTTTGGAGACCTCCAGCATCCACATACAGGCAGTGTGGAAGGTCAGTGTTTTGCCGGCATTCTAATTTTAGGCCAGGTGTACTTGCTATGGTAACTCTGTACATATAAGTGAGAAATGTTTCTTCATCAGATCTTCTTCTTCTACTTTTGGCTTTTCCAATTAGGGGTCATCACAGCAGAACAGTGGTCTGCAGAACAATTGGCAGTGGAGTTTTACAGTGTCAAGTTGGCAGCCACCCAAATGTCTCTTCATAAGATACTCTATTAATATTACCTGAGTGTAGCATCATCTCTGCAGTCAGCACATGGTAAGTGTTGACATTCTAACTTTGCCTGTCAAAAATCACATTAACTACATCATAATGTATTTCCTAATAGGGTCAGCAGCAAAAACAATCACATGCTGTGCCACACCATAGCAGGCTGATGTAGACAGCTGGATGGTTATTGACAATAGTGTTAATAATTTTAGTCTCATGGCATACAGTGTATTGCCAGGGCTCCCTGCCCCGCAGCAGGTAGATAACTCCTTATACAGTGACATGGGCTCACACACTCAGCATAATGAGGAAATGCCATTACTACAATTGGGGAAAAACCACACCTGTTTCTTGTGCACAGCCTAAACCCTTGGATGAAGAAACAACTCTTTATGAGGTACCACTACCCACTGTTATGCTTGCAAACAGGGGCACCAGGCAAAGACATCTCCCACAGCTAGTTCCAAAGACATGCAAGTCCTTGTCTGTCCAGCAAAAGATGTGCAGTGACATAGTACAGGCCCAGGCTGCTGCCACTGAGAGTCAGGTAAATATGGTTAAAGTGCTACAAGGAGGATATATATATATATATATTCTGCATGCATGGAGGTTGAGTGCCAACCACGCATTAGTAAGGACTTACCAGAAACACAGTGGGGACAGTATCAAGCATGGATGAAGGAGTGTCTGGATGCATGGAGGTTGAGTGGGCTGGATTTATCCCCAAAAAGTGCTGCATAGATTCATATGGATCCCGAAAATAAGAAAGCAGTTAGACCTCATCAGACTTCCACAGCATGTAGTTGAGCCTCTTAGTCAAGGTTTAGGTCTTGCAGCAGTGTAGGGTCAATATCAAGAGTTTCCCTCATACAATGGATCCTGCTGTCAGAATTCACATGCTAGCACTTGGTCATGATCCCTGGGACTGTCTCCAACACTGTCCATGGGGGCATTGTGTATGACACCTTTGAAATGTAAATGAAAGCTTGAACAGCTGTAACACAGAAGCTACACACTAGAAAAATATTTTGCGAACAGGTATAGATGACATAAATGAAAAATGCTACAATTATATCTTGTTCCTTAAATAAATGCAAAGGCAAAAGGAAGAGGAGCTGCAGCAATGGCCATATTTCATAATGGAAAACAAAATACATTTCTTTTAATAAATAAAATACAGCTTCAGTACCACATCATCATCAATTAAACAAATTACACCCCTAAACTTTTGTCATATCATGTACTACTGTATATTTTCTGTAAACCTTGCCACTATGACTGGCACTTGTGCCACTGACTAGTGAACACTGAACACATGATGATGGATAGTAACATCTGGGCACATAATTTGTGTATGATATGAGAAGAGATGTCTGATGTACAGTGTAAGTTGACCATGCACTATTCAGCATAGCCCACAAGCAACACTGTATGCACCATATACTATCTTTGTAACTTTGCACTGTCACATAATGAATGTTACAGCCTACGGCTGAGGACTACCCACTGCCACTTCACCTGCCCAGCCATCTATCATGCACAAACCTGCCAGAGGGGGTTTTGCCATGCAGTTGCTGTTGGTTGGCCCACCATCACTATCCTCACTGGTGGCACAAATTCCATATGCAGTAGCAAGCTCATACTGAAGCCCCCCCCCCAATTCATCTAGGCAATGGAAATAGGCTTTGAGCAGGCCAAATACTTGGTTAATGACTATCTGTATCTGAATCACTCCTTATTAGCTCTTTGTGGGTAGCTGTGTCACATGGAAAACAAAATGGAGACAGATAACAAAAAAGATGGCATTACTCAATACTATCTATGCCACATAGTAACAGTTACCACTTTCCAGCCAGGTGGCCATGAGGAATTCTACCATGCAGGAAGTGTCAGTATAGTCAACTTGTCTGCCAAATGTGAGAACAATGGACATACCAAGATGCTGTGCTGATACATTTGTAATGCACCCCTCCATACATACATACATACATACATACATACATACATACATACAAACATACATTACATACAACCTGGCAGTTGATGGAATGGTATCCCTTCCTGTTGTAGTACCTCTCCCCCAGTGGTCCAGATGGGGATCTTATAGCAACATTAGAGCAAGCTGTCACACTAAGCACCTTAGGAAAGTGTGCCATCCTGTGAAAGGTACACATGGTACTAACTCACTCCTGCAGTGACACTGAAAAATAGATTTGCTCATCCACATATGCCAAAAGTGTATCAGGAACTGTTGTGGTATCCATCATTTTTTTGTGGAAGAACCATCTTTATTAAATTAAGGATCTGCTGACATATCCTTGAGGAAGAAGCCCATGAGATATCATTGTCTCTGGTATGTCTCTGAAAGGACCAAATGGCAAGTACAGTGCGTAATATACATACCATCCACAGGTCTATCAAGGGCATGCATACACCTGTCTCCTGTTTGCGAGCCATAAAAGATCAACAGAGCAACTATTATATCCTTGTCTACTGTAAGTCTATCCAGTAACTCCTGTTCAGCAAAGTTCAAATGGGTTATTCTCTGCCTATATCTCTTTATCCCTGGCCAGCAAGAGTCACTGAATGCATGGGTTTCAGCATGGCAGAGGTGAGCACCTCAAAGTGGAACACAGAAAAGCTTGCAGAAAAACTAAGCATATTTGCTTACTGCAACATGACTAATAAAGGCACAGCTTTGTTTTTATAACAGAAGTGCAAATGGAGCAGTTACACATTAAAAAGTGAGTATAAATCTCAAAAGATAGGAAGTGAGCCTCATTTAAACAAATTGCATAATTGAAACACATTTCTAATTTATATCTCATGTTTTATTTTGCATAAGAAGACTTTCTGAATTATTTTCTAATTATTGCACTAAAATACAGCTTATGTCTCTAACTTGTACCATGAGTGCACTAGTGTGTTAACAGAGCACATACCCATTGCATTAAAAGGAACAACTATGAATACTACCTAATATCTCCCAAACAACAGATATTTATTCATAATCATAGCAGAACAGTACTGATTTGTATAAGACGACCCATGTCTTATGTGGTTACAGCTGCAAAAGGGCAAAATATTTTCAGGACCCCAGGTCAAAACTGTTACCTCAGAAAGAACAGATATTTATTTATAATCATAGCAATAATCAAACAAATCCTATCGTGACAAAGAGAGATACTGCCAGCACAGCTATTTGGAATTTTGTAAATAATTATATATCATTTGCAAATATCAGCATGACCTATATAAGATGCTTGTGCTACAAATGTATTAGAACTGTATGCCATGTGTATATCAAACTGGTCTGTACAGATGTGTGTTAAAAAGGTATTTTGTAAAGTACTGAGCTTAAAGATGTAGCCACAGTGTGCCCTGCTGGAAGAGAACAGAAATTTACATGCACTATTGTAACTGTTTAAATGTATATATTTTAACAGTGAAAACTGGAATGCAGGAGGTTAACTTCAGAAAAATAGCTGAAATTAAATTACTTTATGGCTATATAATAAATGATGATATCTTTCAGTTTCAAAGCAGCATGAAGAAACAATGTCTTTGTTGAGAAGTTTTTTGTATTGTCTTCAGAATGAACTAATTACTACAATTGTTTTATGACTTCCAGCATCTGCCAAAGATCTGAGGTCTATGTATTTTCACAAGAAGATGCTAAATACTGCTAGCTTCCAGCACTGGGGGTTTCATCTGGGATAGGGTCAGATGACTAGAAATTATGTTATTCTGCAAACTATCCCAGCAGTAATATTTGAGATATTAATTTGAGAAATCTCTTAGAGAGACACAGCATTCTGCATTCTGTCTCTGACCTGACAACAACTAGAAGATCCATTCACCACATATGTCTTGTCTTTAAGTAAGTTTCTAGGGTGTAATAACTCTCTTAGATACAGTCATGAATATAGCAAAGCTTAATTTAGATATTTTTCTTTATTTATTTAAGACTGTCCTGCAATGTTGTTTTAAATATTTCCTGTGGTTTTGAACTCTGATGTCACTGTGAATATATATATTTAGTATTGTCTTATTCTTTTATTATTTATTATTAAATACATTTAAAACTTTCATTGTGGATGATCTGTGTAGATATATTTAAGTTCTGAGAGTACTTGAATATTTATTTGGTGATACTGTGTAGAACACTCCTAATAGCCTTGCTCTTGGTCAAACTACCATTTGTATTAATAGTAACATTACACAGTAAGATTAGGCACCCTTTGTTAAGGGCCTTAAAGTAGCTGCTAAAGAGTTGGCTGATGGTAGTGATAACTATCTTATAGTCGAGGCAAAAGGGGTATTGCTAGTACACCTGTACCAGCCTTTCCCAGGTGTGTGTGTGTGTGTGTGTGTGTGTGTGGGTGTGTGTGTGTGTGTGTGTGTGTGTGTGTGTGTGTGTGGGTGTGTGTGCGCGCGCGTGTGTGTGTGTGTGTGTGTGTGTGTGTGTGTGTCAGCTATTTGGGCAGGGACATGAAGCACAGGGTGGATAGAGAAGGTGTTGGAGGTCTTGGCTTGGCCACTCAGCTGAGATCTCAACTCTAAAGCTGTGGCAGTGGGGAGTCTTATTGGGGATCTAGAGAAAGAGGAAGAAACCAGCCCCGGACTGACTGTGGTCTCTGTGTGCTCTTAAGGAAAACTGCATTTGATGCAGAGACCGGAATCTGATAATATTGTGTATGTACCTTGTCAGCCTTCCAGTGCACATCCCCCACTGGTGCCAGTGGTGAGGATTGAGGCTCCTTGATTACTGGTCCAGTGATGGGGTGTCACACAGTAGCTCTGTGAGATCTGCTATGTTTGCTTATAGTAGAATTTCCCTGTGTATCTCTGGCTCTGTAGGCAGTAAGAAACACAGAAATGGCACCAGCAGGCCATCTTAAGTGCTTTCCAACAAACAGCCCATGGCCACAATATACAAGGAGACAGGGGCACATGACATTCACCACTACATACTTAAGAACGGACCCTTCTCAGATTCGGAGGACTGCAACTGCAATCCTCACAGCAGCAATACCAGAGGTGCAAACAAAGGAATATATACTAAGAGGTTGCAGTATCTTGGAGAACTCCCCTATTTCTGAGATATGGTGAGCTCAGAATTACTATATATAAAGTAGCAGGGGTACAGGAGGGGGAAGCCTGCTGCAAGAGCACTTTAAAGGCATTACAGTAAGTCATAAGTTTCATGTTCACAGGATTTGCAATTACAGAATTTGTGCTTCTGAAAGGGAGTCAGTTAACAAAATCTAAATGTCTGATTTTGAATGAAGTCTGACATAACACAATATGCCACAATCTCATCAACTGTAAACTTGTTCCAGTATTTTTAATGTCCATATCTGTGACATCATCTATTCCCTGTATTGTTGCCATTGATAAAGCATTATCATTCCTTGTGATTTTTGACACATACAGCAGGATAACCTCAACCATTAGGGAGTCCCGAGTCCACCACTATGTGTATAGCCTGGCAGTTACCCAACAGACACAGTAGAACTAGATAAACACACACACACACACACACACACACACACACACACACACACACACACACACACACACACAGTGTGCCAAACTCTTTGAGTGGCTGGTTTGCATCTGCAGGTTACTGCCTGTTGACTACCCTTCAAAAGAATCTCACATTGGCTGTACTCTTTAATCTTTGGTTGTCAGAAGAATGAATTAGAGCTTTGTAAGACTGCATCTCAAAGTTTGGTCTGGCAGTCTGTGTTGAAGTGTATGTCTGACAAATTTATTTACTGTGTGAATTACAATCACACCACAGAATAGCACACAGACTGACTTACATTGTGCTATGATGTGTTGCCTCTGTGCTCCATAGTTGTCTGTATCACTTCTTGGTGCTCCGTTTGCTGCATATTTTGTACTCTATGCTCACAAAGACAGAAAAAGGAAAACATGTTGTCAACTATATGCTCCTCCTCATGTACTCTTCAGTTACACTAAAATGGATGAACAACATCCATGAATCTGGCTGGACTGCTCTGCATCTAGATTGCTTATGCATATTACCCAAAACTTAGTATTTAGTTTCTAATGGGCTTCATGCTCGAAGGCATACACTTGAAAAACATCTGAGATTATGCAAACTCATTTAAAAATCCATTGTTGTTTTTTTGGGGGGGGGGATCTTTATCATCTTTAAATAAGCCTTTAATGTAATTACCATTTGGTGAATGGAGGTCAGGATAGCAACTTATCTAGTAAAGAGAAGTCAGAATAGCCACACTTCCTGCTTC